>NC_000069.6:80456225-80688725 GCF_000001635.26 Mus musculus
ATTTGAATCAATAGATATTAATACCAGTGTTTGGGTGTGTGTTCTTTTTGTTCCCAAAGGTGATGTTTTAAAGTTCTAAAATGTATCTGTAAGCTAAAGGACAAAATTCACAATAATTTTAACTGGATAAAAAATAGATAGTTGAGAACAAATAATGATCCAGTTTCAAGAAAGGGACATACATAAATAATATAAAGTTGTGTTATTAATTACTTAGATATTGATTTTGTTCCACTGAAATGAAATTTTTGGGTAGATTAAAAAGCTCTTATAGAAATTTGGACTTGACTAGAGATGGTGGAAGAAAAGAGAAATGACAGACACACAGAGACACAGACAGAAAGCTGGAGTCTGGTGATCTGAGCCCTTGATGGAAAGCAATATACAGCAAGCCAAAAAAAAAAAAAAAAAGAGAGAGATAGCCCATGCTGGAAAGGATGGGGAGCAAGGGAAACACTCCTCCATTGATGGGAAAATAAACTTGCACAACCACTTTGGAAATCAACTAGGCGTTTCCATGAAAAATGAGAATACTTCAACCTCATGACCTTGATATAACATTCCTGGGCATATACCTGTTGCTGTACCCAATTAACACTACTCAAACTGATCCCTGCGAAGGAGGTGGTGGCAGGGGCAGCAGCAGCAATGCTGGCGGTGATGGTGGTGCACTTCTTGCTACCTGCCCCAGTGTTCTGGGTCTGGGTTTCCAAATGAAACACACACACACACACACACACACACACACACACACACACACTTTATATTTTAATATGCCTTAAATGCCTCAATGGTTCAGCTAGTTCCTAACGTATATGTAGCTGATCCACCCCACCCGCATATTCCCAAGTTAGTACTTACTAATCTTATATTCCATCTTTGCTGCCCAAGACCCGGACCTGCAGCCCTCTTGGCTGTGTTCCCTGGTGCCTACATGATAGCTATGCTTTCTGCCTTCTGCACCACTCATCCATGGTGTCTCTCCTCCTTCCAAGGCATGGGAGGGGGGGTATTCTCCTACCTTCTTCCTCAGTCCCTTGCTCAGGAATCCTCAACGTCCTGCCTCTGTCTCCTTGCCAGGTCATTGGCCACCAGCAACTTTATTTACAAATCAAAACCAATTAGGGGCAGGATCCTCAGTCTTACATATCTTACATATTATTTTTTTGGAAAAAAATTAATTAGCATGATAATACAAACAGCTACATATACCCCAAAATGCTCAACATCTCACAGACACTTGATCAACTATGTACATATACCCCAAAATGCTCCTACATCTCACAAAGACACTTGATCAACTATGTTCATAGCAGTTTTGTTCATAATAGCCAGAAACTGGAAACAACCTAGATGTCACTCAACTAAAGAATGAATAGAGAAAATGTGGTACATCTACATAATAGAATACTATTCAGTTATTAAAAACAAAGGCATCATGAATTTTGCAGGCAAATGGAGGGAACTTGAGAATATCATCCTGAGTGAGGTAAACCAGTCTCATAAGGATAATGCATGCTATATACTCACTTGTAAGTGACTATTAGTCATAAAATACAGGTACCATGTTACAGTCTACAGACCCAAGAAGATAAACAAAAAGGAAAGCCCAAGCAAGGAAGCTTGAATGGAAAAAGAGGGAATAAAATAGTCATACAAGGCAGATGAAGGGCAGGAACTTGAAAGGAGGGGGATGGGAAGGGAATGGGGGTCTCCAGGATCAGACGTGAGGAAGGATAGGAGAGATGGCTAGATGGTCATAAAAATGAGTGGAAATCTGAAACTGACAGGGGTGAGGAAGTAGGGGGGCATCTCTAGGATAACACAGAGACCTGAGATAAGGAAGGCATCCAAGAATCAATGAGGCTGATCTTAGCTGTGACTCACTACACTAGGGAAATGGAATCTGAAGAAGCCACCTTCTATAGCTAGGCAGGAAGACCAGAGGAGCAATAGAGACTCCAACTCACCCACAAAACTTTCAACCCAAAATTTATCCTGTCCATAAAAATGAAGGCATGGGAGATGGTGCAGAGACAGGGGGAATTGCAAACCAATAACCAGCCCAACTTGAGACCCATCCTATGGGTAAAAATCAATCCCTAAAACTATTAATGATACTCTGTTATGATTGCAGACAGGAACAAGTTGCCCTCTGGGAGGACCCACCCAGAAGCTAACTCAGATAGATTCAGACAATCCACAGCCAGACAGGGGATAGAACTTGGGGACTCTTATGGAAGAAAAGGAGGAAGGATTGCAGGCCCCAAAGGGATAGGAACTCCACAGGAAGACCAACAGAGACAACTAACCTAGACTCTTGGGGCTCTTAGAGAACCACCAACCAAAGAACATACAGGGGCTGGACCTAGGCTCCCTCACATATATAGCAAACATGCAGCTTGGTCTTCACGTGGGTCTCAAACAGCTAGAATGGGGGTTGTCCCCAAAGCTGTTGCCTGTACATGTCCTTCTAGCTTGATTGCTTTGTCTTGTCTCAGTAGGAGAGAAAGTGCCAAGCCTTGAAGAGACTTAAAGTGCTGGAGTGGAGGTGATACCTGGTGCCAGAGGCCTGGGGTGAAAGGAAGGATTGCAGGAGGGAGTGACCTGGAGAGGGGGAAATGAAGGAGAATGTAAAATAAATATGTAAAAAATAAATTAAATTAAATTTAAAAATAGAAGAAATACAAATGGATGAAAAAATAGTTTTAAAAACTTTCAACATCCTTAGCCATCAGAAAAATGCAAGCTAAAACTCCTTTAAGATTTCATCTTACCCTGGTGTGAATCTCTAAGATCAAAAATTCAAATGAAAACAAATGCTAGCTAGCATGGATACAGAGAAAAAACATTTATTCAGTGTTGATGGTCGTGAAAACTGATAAAGTACTAATAAAAATCAGTGTAGAGATGTTTTAGAAAGCTAAATATAGATTTACAAAATGACCTAGCTATGTCACATTTGGGGATCTACTTGAAGGATTCTATACCCTCACTGTTCTTAAGGTAGTTATTGGCATTCTCTTTTTCCAGTATTAATACGTGCTCCTGAGCTAACAAGTCTGAGTCATTGATCAAGACACAGTATTACAGTTAGACAGTTATCCATTCATATTCTTTCCTTTTGTTTAAATTTATTCATATATGTCTGTATTATGTGCGTGTGTATGTGTGGGCACATATATGCTATGGCATGCTTGTGGACATTGGAAAACAACTTACACTATTCAGTTTTTGTTTGTTTTGTTGGTTGATTTGGTTTTAACCATGTAGGTTTGGATATCAAACTCAGGTTGTCAGGCTTGGTTAAAATCACCTTTATTCAATACTCATCTCACTGGCTATGGTAGTTTGTGTATGCTTGACCCAGGAAGTGGCACTATTAGGAGGTGTGGCCTTGTTGGAGTAGGTGTGTCACTGTGGGTGTGGACTTTAAGACCTTCCTAGCTGTGTGGAAGCCAGTATTCTGCCTTCAGATGAAGATGTAGAACTCTCAGCTCCTCTTGCACCACGCCTGCCTGCATGCTGCCATGTTCCATGTTGATGATAATGGACTGAACCTCTGAACTTGTAATCCAGCCACAATTAAATGTTGTCCTGTACGAGTTGTCTTGGTCATGTCTGTTCACAGCAGTAAAACCCTAAGACAGAAGTTGGTACCAGGGACTAGGGTATTGCTTTGATAAGCCTGACCATTCTTTTGTTTGGAAGAATGTGGATTTTGGGACTTTGTACTTGGGAAAAGGTGAAATGCTTTAACTGGGGGTTTAATGGGCTATCCTAGTAGGAATATGGAAAATTCTGTTACTGAGAGTGATCTGAATTGTGCAGACCTGGCCCAAGAGGTTTCAGTGGAGAATTTCAACAAGTGGCCTAGAGACTGTTTTTGTAGTACTTTGTTGAAGAATCTGGCTACTTTTTGCACTTGTCTGAAGAGTCTGCCTGAGGCTAACGTGAAGAGACTCAGATTAATTACATTGACAAAGAAAGTCTCAGAAACACTCATTATAGACTTTGTTCTCTGGTTAAGTCTCATGAAGAGCATTTTAAACAAGCTTAGCAAGTTTAGAAAAGAAAAATATATAGTTAGAATATTAAATGGGTACAGGAAGTGAAATAGAGCTGAATCCTGTATTCAAGGAGAAAATGAATTAAGGGATTGGGACTTTGGGGCAAGATCCTGCCTAGCCAAATTTAGATCCATGCCTGGTGGTACACATCTTTAATTCCAGGAGATAAAGCCAAGCAGATCTCTGAGTTCAAGGCCAGGCTGGGACAGAGCAAGTTCTAGGTGAAGAAAAGCTTAAACCAAGGCTTGGTGGTACACACCTTTAATCCCTGGAGCCAAGCATGCAGATCACTGAGTTCAAGGTCAATCTACAGGGTATCATCCAGGACAGTCAAGCTTAGGCAGTGAAGGAGTTGGAAAACAGAAAGCTGGTAAGGATGTGGAGAAAGAGGAACACTCCTCCATTGTTGGTGGGATTGCAAGCTTGTACAACCACTCTGGAAATCATTCTGGCGGTTCCTCAGAAAATTGGACATAGTACTACTGGAGGATCCAGCAATACCTCTCCTGGGCATATATCCAGAAGATGTTCCAACCGGTAAGAAGGACACATGCTCCACTATGTTCATAGCAGCCTTATTTATAATAGCCAGAAGCTGGAAAGAACCCAGATGTCCCTCAACAGAGGAATGGATACAGAAAATGTGGTACATTTACACAATGGAGCACTACTTAGCAATTAAAAAGAATGAATTTATGAAATTCCTAGGCAAATGGATGGACCTGGAGGGCATCATCCTGAGTGAGGTAACCCAATCACAAAAGAACTCACACAATATGTACTCCACTTCTGTGTTTTCTAGGCCCCGGCATAGTCTCACAAGAGACAGCTATATCTGGGTCCTTTCAGCAAAATCTTGCTAGTGTATGCAATGGTGTCAGCGTTTGGAAGCTGATTATGGGATGGATCCCCGGAGCTCCTGTCTCTAGCTGCATATGTATCAGAAGATGGCCTAGTCGGCCATCAGTGGAAAGAGAGGCCCATTGGTCGTGCAAACTTTATCTGCCTCAGTACAAGGGACCGCCAGGGCCAAGAAGTGGGAGTGGGTGGGTGGGGGAATGGGTGGGGGAGCGTGTGGGGAACTTTTGGGATAGCATTGGAAATGTAAATGAAATAAATACCTAATTAAAATAAATAAATAAATAAAACCAGAAAAAAGAAGAAGAAGAAGAAGAAGAAGAAGAAGAAGAAGAAGAAGAAGAAGAAGAAGAAGAAGAAGAAGAAGAAGAAGAAGAAGAAGAAGAAGAAGAAGAAAGAAAGCTGGTGCCAATGTAATAGAAACAAGAGGGCATGTTCCAGCTCCAGCAAGCAACAGAACTTTTTCTGCCTTGGCCACGTGTCTCTGGCTTTGTAGTTAAGAGAAGGAAACTACTGGTTAATGCTGGTTAGCTGGAGCCAATGCTGGCTCAGCCTTTCTGGACCTCTCAAATCAATCTCTCCTCCTGGTTCGTTAAGTTTCCATGGGTGGGCACTGCCATGTCAAGCTTGCCCCACACTTCCAAATTCACATGGTTAGCTGTGGTACACTCTTGCACACCATGCTCTGCCACGCTATGTTTCTCTGGAACGCAGTTGAGTCACCGTGTGAAGGAAAACACCACACAATCTTAGGATGCTCAGTTTTGCACCCAGCGATTGTGTTACCTGTTGATCCTAAACTAAGAGCAGGTAACACAAAAACTGGGCACAGAACTTAGCATGCAAATTTTGTAAGCTATTCTATGTTATAAATCCCCGGAAGGCAGATCCTGGTGGATCTGCCATTTAAACTGACAACCTCCAGCTACCTACATTGTGCCTTCATGCTCTCTGCCTTCCAATGGGAACTATCTTTATGAACTTGCCTCCCCTCTTCCTCTGACCTACCTGAAAGTCCCACCTACTCACCCAGTGATTGGTCCCTTGGAATCTTTATTCATTAGGGGAAGGTTCTGCCACACTCAAATCCTTTGGAGGAGCCCAGAAGATCATGTGTAGATCCCAGACATTGAAAGAAGAAGCTGTAACATTGAAGTTGCCTTGGAGACCTCAAGATGTGCAAGATAGCCATGAGCTAACTGCTGAGGAAAGCTGCTAACAGTAAGTGGAACCAGCCCAAGAGAAAGAAGTTTGCCTGGAAATCAGACATGGAAATGCAGAGTTTGGAGTTTGTTCAGCTTGTTTCTTGGCTTGATATGTGGATTACAGTTAAGTGAAGCCCTAACAGCAGTTAAAACCCTAACTAAGACACAGGCCCTCCATTTTGTTTGTTTGTTATGTTATTTGTACTGGGGAGTGAACATGGGTTGTCACACATGCTAGATAAAAAGTTTTGTCACTGTACACTTTCTTAAAACAGGTTGTTGATCATCATTTTTGCCCTGGGGTTTCTTTTACCACCACCATTTCTAGCTTTGCTTGTGCTCATCATGAGAACTACTGTTAGATTTTCTTGCCCTTAACATACTCCTCTGTTGAAGTCATCTTTATTAGAATAGCTCTTCCCTTGAACAGGTAAGTAGATTGAGTATAGAGACTCTTCTGTGTTATAGTCTTCTATTCCAAGCTACTTCAATTAATTTATATTGCTAAATAAATATTTGAAAGTTTAGAAGCTAGGTTGTCTAATATCTGCATTCTGGAAATAAGTCTTTTTGTGGTATTGATATAAATGCCATGTATACATGTACTGTTTGTAAGCTTGGCTGAACAAGACCAAGACTAATTTATCAGTACATGCTTAGATATAAGAGTCTTAAGAGTTCAATGTGACCCCATTGAAACATTTTTATTGAGATCCTTGGTACAGAATAGCATATTTTCATTCTTAAATTTAAGAGTTTTCTTTTAATCTTCTGGACACAAATGATTCTCATTGCATTTTATTAGAGTCTAATGAGTAATACCTATTTAAAAGACTAGGCTGTGAATATATCTCAGTGATAGCATGTCATCAGCATGTGTGAAGTTACAGATAGCCCTGACTCATCACCAACAGTATTAGAAACCATTGTGACATATTTCAAGTTATTAACCAAATTTTCCAGTAGTTCCCCGTGTCTCTATTACCCAACAGTTCTCAGAAGTTACTTTTTGTTTCCATCCTTAACCTAGATGAGCTAAGAACAACTGTGCCTGAAGAGTTTTATTTAGCTACAGAATTAGGTTGTTAGGATCTCAGTCCTTGGATGCCCTGGCTTCCATTTGGGTCATGGTTAAAAACAATCCTGAGTGAACAATGAATTTGAAATTTTATGTAAAATTTTACATTCTTGAGTGTTCTCTACATGCACCAGAAAATTAAAGTTTATTTCCTGCAGCTTGTATTGGCATTTCTCAAGTCCATGTTAATGATTCCTAAAATCAACCCAGGTTTTTTGAATTTTAGTCTTCATTTATATGGTCAATTTCAATATTACATGTGTTTATTTTATATCTTTTCAATAAAATGAAGACAGCACAGGGAAAATATGCTTTCTTATTTCCAGCCTCATAGTCAGTGAGGAATAATGTCACAAAGGTCACCAGCCTAAGAATTATGATTTTAATAACACCTAACAACATGCAAATACAACTTGGTAGTTTTACTATGTAAGGGTGTCATAAAATAATTGAAGCAAAGTTTGAATGCTGTGTGCTTGAGGATTTACCACCTTCAAAGATTCTTGCTCATTTCAAAGGGCTAATTGAAGTTAACCAATCTCAGAACATACAAAGAACATCTTTAGAAACTCTTGGAAGTAATAAAGATGAATACAAAGAGTTTGCTCATCGTTGATCATGATTATTTCCAGGTAGTTCAAAGTATAACTCAGGTTAGGGACACATGAAAAACTCTTAATGGGCTATAATAATCAAGAATTCAAATTATCATTTAGACTCTATGGTTCGATAAAGGGAACATTTAAAATAAAGGAAAATATTGTCAGCTCATATATATAATTTACATGAAACAAAATTAGACTTCAAATTTTCTACTCTGATTGGAATTTTATATAAAATATGTAAGGCAAGTACATCTACTTCAATGTTCTGGTGTTTAAAAGCTAAATGATAGGCACATCTAAAAGATAATATTATAGTACTTTTCCTTAAATGTTATTAGAATCAGTGTGAAGAATTTTCAATCTACAAGATTCTGATCTAATTCAAACTGTTTGTGCATACTTAGTCTCTGAATGTTAAACAATAAGCTTTTTAGCATACATATTTTTGCTTTTCGTTTTAAAAATAAAATACATTTAAAATATGAAATATATTCATATTCTATGAAATATACTTCAAAAATCTATCTATATAATGAATATTAATTTTTATATGCAGGGCATTCATGTGTCTTTCCAAATCAGATGTGTTGTTGGATATGCAGGTTCTTTTGTTTTGTAAGCATATTGTGTCCTTCTGCTCCTTCCATTCTCTGTCTTATTGATATCCTATTACTTTTCTGCATAGAAGACTTACCCAACTTCTAAGTGACCTTGAGTTGAAAAAGTTATGATTCTTTAGTAAGACAGATTAAAAGTGAATAGGAGTCAAATAATTTTCTTAGTAATAAACATGTTTGGAAACAATTTGATTGTTGTATAATGTAACAGCAAATAATTAATATATTTAAAATTAAATTTATAATCTAAACTTGGGTAACAGTAGATATGAGAATTTGGAAACACTCTGGGGGAAAGGATTGTGCACAGGGAGTGGTATTAAGTTTTGTTGTTATTATTATTTTTTTACCTTGTAAACGTATATTCTGACTATATCATAATATGTTCAGAAAAAGGCATGTGCTTTCTTAGTTTTAACTACTATAAATAATATATGATCAAGATTACAACATTGAAGAACAAGCTCATTTTTATTTGTACATTTAAACAAAGCTCAAAGCTCTCTTACCAGGAGAACAGCTGGTTGTCTCTAAAGCACCACTTCCCAAAGGTTCTACAGTTACTTCTTTCTGAATATGTCTTTTCACATTAATTTAGCTGAAGATAGCAGTTTGGTGACTCGCCTGACTGCTCACAAAGAGAATGGCAAACTGCAGACTGAACCTTGTTCTATTTAAGATAAACTGAAAAGATTTTTAAGACTTTAAAGAGTTTATTTAAAAGATGTAACATGACAGCAGCAGCGGTCGCCATCTTGGTCCGGGACCCGCCGAACTTAGGAAATTAGTCTGAACAGGTGAGAGGGTGCGCCAGAGAACCTGACAGCCTCTGGAACAGGCAGAAGCACAGAGGGGCTGAGGCAGCACCCTGTGTGGGCCGGGGACAGCCGGCCACCTTCCGGACCAGAGGACAGGTGCCCACCCGGCTGGGGAGGCGGCCTAAGCCACAGCAGCAGCGGTCGCCATCTTGGTCCGAGACCCACCGAACTTAGGAAATTAGTCTGAACAGGTGAGAGGGTGCGCCAGAGAACCTGACAGCTTCTGGAACAGGCAGAAGCACAGAGGCGCTGAGGCAGCACCCTGTGTGGGCCGGGGACAGCCGGCCACCTTCCGGACCAGAGGACAGGTGCCCACCCAGCTGGGGAGGCGGCCTAAGCCACAGCAGCAGCGGTCGCCATCTTGGTCCGAGACCCGCCGAACTTAGGAAATTAGTCTGAACAGGTGAGAGGGTGCGCCAGAGAACCTGACAGCTTCTGGAACAGGCGGAAGCACAGAGGCACTGAGGCAGCACCCTTTGTGGGCCGGGGACAGCCAGCCACCGTCTGGACCGGAGGACAGGTGCCCGTCCGGCTGGGGAGGCGGCCTAAGCCACAGCAGCAGCGGTCGCCATCTTGGTCCCGGGACTCCAAGGAACTTAGGAATTTAGTCTGCTTAGGTGAGAGTCTGTACCACCTGGGAACTGCCAAAGCAACACAGTGTCTGAGAAAGGTCCTGTTTTGGGCCTTCTTCTTCGGCCAGGAGGAGGTCCAAATACAAGATATCTGCGCACCTTCCCTGTAAGAGAGCTTGCCAGCAGAGAGTGCTCTGAGCACTGAAACTCAGAGGAGAGAATCTGTCTCCCAGGTCTGCTGATAGACAGTAACAGAATCACCAGAAGAACAATCTCTAAACAGAGTCAACTATAACTACTAACTCCAGAGATTACCAGATGGCGAAAGGTAAACGGAGGAATCTTACTAACAGGAACCAAGACCACTCACCATCACCAGAACCCAGCACACCCACTTTGCCCAGTCCAGGGAACCCCAACACACCTGAGAACCTAGACCTAGATTTAAAAGCATATCTCATGATGATGGTAGAGGACATCAAGAAGGACTTTAATAAATCACTTAAAGAAATACAGGAGAACACTGCTAAAGAGTTACAAGTCCTTAAAGAAAAACAGGAAAACACAATCAAACAGGTAGAAGTCCTTACAGAAAAAGAGGAAAAAACATACAAACAGGTGATGGAAATGAACAAAACCATACTAGACCTAAAAAGGGAAGTAGACACAATAAAGAAAACTCAAAGCGAGGCAACACTAGAGATAGAAACCCTAGGAAAGAAATCTGGAACCATAGATTTGAGCATCAGCAACAGAATACAAGAGATGGAAGAGAGAATCTCAGGTGCAGAAGATTCCATAGAGAACATCGGCACAACAATCAAAGAAAATGGAAAATGCAAAAAGATCCTAACTCAAAATATCCAGGAAATCCAGGACACAATAAGAAGACCAAACGTACGGATAATAGGAGAGGATGAGAATGAAGATTTTCAACTCAAAGGTCCAGCAAACATCTTCAACAAAATTATTGAAGAAAACTTCCCAAATCTAAAGAATGAGATGCATATGAACATACAAGAAGCCTACAGAACTCCAAATAGACTGGACCAGAAAAGAAATTCCTCCCGACACATAATAATCAGAACATCAAATGCACTAAATAAAGATAGAATACTAAAAGCAGTAAGGGAAAAAGGTCAAGTAACATATAAAGGCAAGCCTATCAGAATTACACCAGATTTTTCACCAGAGACTATGAAAGCCAGAAGAGCCTGGACAGATGTTATACAGACACTAAGAGAACACAAATGCCAGCCCAGGCTACTATACCCGGCCAAACTCTCAATTACCATAGATGGAGAAACCAAAGTATTCCACGACAAAACTAAATTCACCCATTATCTCTACACGAATCCAGCCCTTCAAAGGATAATAACAGAAAAAAACCAATACAAGAACGGGAACAACGCCCTAGAAAAAACAAGAAGGTAATCCCTCAACAAACCTAAAATAAGACAGCCACAAGAACAGAATGCCACCTTTAACAACTAAAATAACAGGAAGCAACAATTACTTTTCCTTAATATCTCTTAACATCAATGGTCTCAACTCGCCAATAAAAAGACATAGACTAACAAACTGGCTACACAAACAAGACCCAACATTTTGCTGCTTACAGGAAACTCATCTCAGAGAAAAAGATAGACACTACCTCAGAATGAAAGGCTGGAAAACAATTTTCCAAGCAAATGGTATGAAGAAACAAGCAGGAGTAGCCATCCTAATATCTGATAAGATTGACTTCCAACCCAAAGTCATCAAAAAAGACAAGGAGGGACACTTCATTCTCATCAAAGGTAAAATCCTCCAAGAGGAACTCTCAATTCTGAATATCTATGCTCCAAATACAAGAGCAGCCACATTCACTAAAGAAACTTTAGTAAAGCTCAAAGCACACATTGCGCCTCACACAATAATAGTGGGAGACTTCAACACACCACTTTCACCAATGGACAGATCATGGAAACAGAAACTAAACAGGGACACACTGAAACTAACAGAAGTGATGAAACAAATGGATCTGACAGATATCTACAGAACATTTTATCCTAAAACAAAAGGATATACCTTCTTCTCAGCACCTCATGGTACCTTCTCCAAAATTGACCACATAATAGGTCACAAATCAGGCCTCAACAGATTCAAAAATATTGAAATTGTCCCATGTATCCTATCAGATCACCATGCACTAAGGCTGATCTTCAATAACAAAATAAATAACAGAAAGCCAACATTCACATGGAAACTGAACAACACTCTTCTCAATGATACCTTGGTCAAGGAAGGAATAAAGAAAGAAATTAAAGACTTTTTAGAGTTTAATGAAAATGAAGCCACAACGTACCCAAACCTTTGGGACACAATGAAAGCATTTCTAAGAGGGAAACTCATAGCTATGAGTGCCTTCAAGAAAAAACGGGAGAGAGCACATACTAGCAGCTTGACAACACATCTAAAAGCTCTAGAAAAAAAGGAAGCAAATTCACCCAAGAGGAGTAGACGGCAGGAAATAATCAAACTCAGGGGTGAAATCAACCAAGTGGAAACAAGAAAAACTATTCAAAGAATTAACCAAACGAGGAGTTGGTTCTTTGAGAAAATCAACAAGATAGATAAACCCTTAGCTAGACTCACTAAAGGGCACAGGGACAAAATCCTAATTAACAAAATCAGAAATGAAAAGGGAGACATAACAACAGATCCTGAAGAAATCCAAAACACCATCAGATCCTTCTACAAAAGGCTATACTCAACAAAACTGGAAAACCTGGACGAAATGGACAAATTTCTGGACAGATACCAGGTACCAAAGTTGAATCAGGATCAAGTTGACCTTCTAAACAGTCCCATATCCCCTAAAGAAATAGAAGCAGATATTAATAGTCTCCCAGCCAAAAAAAGCCCAGGACCAGACGGGTTTAGTGCAGAGTTCTATCAGACCTTCAAAGAAGATCTAACTCCAGTTCTGCACAAACTTTTTCACAAGATAGAAGTAGAAGGTATTCTACCCAACTCATTTTATGAAGCCACTATTACTCTGATACCTAAACCACAGAAAGATCCAACAAAGATAGAGAACTTCAGACCAATTTCTCTTATGAACATCGATGCAAAAATTCTTAATAAAATTCTCGCTAACCGAATCCAAGAACACATTAAAGCAATCATCCATCCTGACCAAGTAGGTTTTATTCCAGGGATGCAGGGATGGTTTAATATACGAAAATCCATCAATGTAATCCATTATATAAACAAACTCAAAGACAAAAACCACATGATCATCTCGTTAGATGCAGAAAAAGCATTTGACAAGATCCAACACCCATTCATGATAAAAGTTCTGGAAAGATCAGGAATTCAAGGCCAATACCTAAACATGATAAAAGCAATCTACAGCAAACCAGTAGCCAACATCAAAGTAAATGGAGAGAAGCTGGAAGCAATCCCACTAAAATCAGGGACTAGACAAGGCTGCCCACTTTCTCCCTACCTTTTCAACATAGTACTTGAAGTATTAGCCAGAGCAATTCGACAACAAAAGGAGATCAAGGGGATACAAATTGGAAAAGAGGAAGTCAAAATATCACTTTTTGCAGATGATATGATAGTATATATAAGTGACCCTAAAAATTCCAACAGAGAACTCCTAAACCTGATAAACAGCTTCGGTGAAGTAGCTGGATATAAAATTAACTCAAACAAGGCAATGGCCTTTCTCTACACAAAGAATAAACAGGCTGAGAAAGAAATTAGGGAAACAACACCCTTCTCAATAGCCACAAATAATATAAAATATCTCGGCGTGACTCTAACGAAGGAAGTGAAAGATCTGTATGATAAAAACTTCAAGTCCCTGAAGAAAGAAATTAAAGAAGATCTCAGAAGATGGAAAGATCTCCCATGCTCATGGATTGGCAGGACCAACATTGTAAAAATGGCTATCTTGCCAAAAGCAATCTACAGATTCAATGCAATCCCCATTAAAATTCCAACTCAATTCTTCAACGAATTAGAAGGAGCAATTTGCAAATTCATCTGGAATAACAAAAAACCGAGGATAGCAAAAACTCTTCTCAAGGATAAAAGAACCTCTGGTGGAATCACAATGCCTGACCTAAAGCTTTACTACAGAGCAATTGTGATAAAAACTGCATGGTACTGGTATAGAGACAGACAAGTGGACCAATGGAATAGAATTGAAGACCCAGAAATGAACCCACACACCTATGGTCACTTGATCTTCGACAAGGGAGCCAAAACCATCCAGTGGAAGAAAGACAGCATTTTCAACAATTGGTGCTGGCACAACTGGTTGTTATCATGTAGAAGAATGCGAATCGATCCATACTTATCTCCTTGTACTAAGGTCAAATCTAAGTGGATCAAGGAACTTCACATAAAACCAGAGACACTGAAACTTATAGAGGAGAAAGTGGGGAAAAGCCTTGAAGATATGGGCACAGGGGAAAAATTCCTGAACAGAACAGCAATGGCTTGTGCTGTAAGATCGAGAATTGACAAATGGGACCTAATGAAACTCCAAAGTTTCTGCAAGGCAAAAGACACTGTCTATAAGACAAAAAGACCACCAACAGACTGGGAAAGGATCTTTACCTATCCTAAATCAGATAGGGGACTAATATCCAACATATATAAAGAACTCAAGAAGGTGGACCTCAGAAAATCAAATAACCCCCTTAAAAAATGGGGCTCAGAACTGAACAAAGAATTCTCACCTGAGGAATACCGAATGGCAGAGAAGCACCTGAAAAAATGTTCAACATCCTTAATCATCAGGGAAATGCAAATCAAAACAACCCTGAGATTCCACCTCACACTAGTGAAAATGGCTAAGATCAAAAATTCAGGTGACAGCAGATGCTGGCGAGGATGTGGAGAAAGAGGAACACTCCTCCATTGTTGGTGGGATTGCAGGCTTGTACAACCACTCTGGAAATCAGTCTGGCGGTTCCTCAGAAAATTGGACATAGTACTACCGGAGGATCCAGCAATACCTCTCCTGGGCATATATCCAGAAGAAGCCCCAACTGGTAAGAACGACACATGCTCCACTATGTTCATAGCAGCCTTATTTATAATAGCCAGAAACTGGAAAGAACCCAGATGCCCCTCAACAGAGGAATGGATACAGAAAATGTGGTACATCTACACAATGGAGTACTACTCAGCTATTAAAAAGAATGAATTTATGAAATTCCTAGCCAAATGGATGGACCTGGAGAGCATCATCCTGAGTGAGGTAACACAATCACAAAGGAACTCACACAATATGTACTCACTGATAAGTGGATACTAGCCCAAAACCTAGGATACCCACGATATAAGATACAATTTCCTAAACACATGAAACTCAAGAAAAATGAAGACTGAAGTGTGGACACTATGCCCCTCCTTAGAAGTGGGAACAAAACACCCATGGAAGGAGTTACAGAAACAAAGTATGGAGCTGAGATGAAAGGATGGACCATGTAGAGACTGCCATATCCAGGGATCCACCCCATAATCAGCTTCCAAATGCTGACACCATTGCATACACTAGCAAGATTTTACTGAAAGGACCCAGATGTAGCTGTCTCTTGTGAGACTATGCCGGGGCCTAGCAAACACAGAAGTGGATGCTCACAGTCAGCTAATGGATGGATCACAGGGCTCCCAATGGAGGAGCTAGAGAAAGTACCCAAGGAGCTAAAGGGATCTTCAACCCTATAGGTGGAACAACATTATGAACTAACCAGTACCCCTGAGCTCTTGACTCTAGCTGCATATGTATCAAAAGATGGCCTAGTCGGCCATCACTGGAAAGAGAGGCCCATTGGACACGCAGACTTTGTGTGCCCCGGTACAGGGGAACGCCAGGGCCAAAGGGGGGGAGTGGGTGGGTAGGGGAGTGGGGGTGGGTGGGTATGGGGGACTTTTGGTATAGCATTGGAAATGTAAATGAGCTAAA
This sequence comes from Mus musculus, assembly GCF_000001635.26. NCBI lineage: Eukaryota > Metazoa > Chordata > Mammalia > Rodentia > Muridae > Mus > Mus musculus. The sequence continues at coordinate 80,472,020 of NC_000069.6, forward strand.
TACCTAATAAAAAATGGAAAAAAAAAAGATGTAACATATTTTTAAGATGTTTGAGATTTTAAAGAATAATATATAAAATAATAATTAGGTTTACTTTTCTCATTTTTTTTTTTTTTTTACTTTTTTCCTTTGGTTTTCCTATTTTGGTGTTCATTGTTAATCTTGCCCATGCTGCACACATACCTCATTGTAGAGCTATATCCATGGCTCTGATTTTCTTTCTTTGCTCTCATATTTTTACATACATAAATAATAGCCATGTGTATTTAACTATTTAAAGGGGGCATTAAAATATGTGCTATTGATACCATTTCACTTTCCTATGTGTATAGAAAGATGTGCTACAGTTAGGAGGGATGATTCTAATAAGTTCTTGGCATAACAAACAAATTTTCTTATAAATGAACATCATTGTTAATTCAGTAAATTCATTCTAAATGATGGGTGTTTTTAAAATCTTGTTTTATAATACATGTAGTCTTGAAAAGTTCGTGATTGAAAGTAATGCAGTCATGATATTAAGGATCTTATGATTTCCATGTCTATTTTCTAAGCCATTATTTTTAGTGCAAATGTGTTTATGCATATATTTGTTTATTAGATACTAATTGTCATTTGCTTTGACATTGTAAACCTTACAGGTAGCAACAAATAAATAGATATATTACAGAGACTCTAATTGAATAGCTTTCAATTTTGCCAGTGAACATTTAAATTCAAAATAATGCTAACATTAAAAAATGGTATGTAATAATATGCATATGTATTCTATTTACATTTCTAAGACATGATTTATTGGTTTCTTTTACCAAGCGAGTCTGAGATACTCACATCTGGATAATTCAAAGCAATTAAAGAGCAAATACATTTAGACACTGTCCACAGAAATTACAAGAATTTGTAATGTGGGTGCTGAGGCAAAGGATACACACAGTGGTTTCTCTGTGTACTTTACCTCCCATGCTTATATTCAGTTCTTTGTTTTAGTTTATTCTGTTTGCTTCTGATTTTCCCTTGATTAACACCAACAAAAAATACTCTGGGAGTACAGTATAGAAGAACAAGTCTGTGTGAGCACTGTAACTGGCATTATGATTGTTTCTAAAAGTCATGGGCAGAATCAGAATTCATCAAGTCTTTACCATCACAGTTTTTTTTCTCTAGCCATAATGTTGTCTGTGGTTTCAATTGCTTCTATGATTCTATGAAAACATTCAATGGAGATTTTCCGAAGTAAGTAACTCATAACTTTTTAATTGAATGTTATTCTAGATGGCAGAGTGGAAAATTTTTACATTCTGTTTCATCACACATGTTATGTGAATTTCCCTTTTATTCAGCTCATCCACATGTTATATGGCAGCTGTCCATTTACCAGTCCTCATTTGTCTTGATTATCAGATCCATATTGCTATATCATTAATCTTATTTTCAAGTATCTCTATATAGTGGCTGTGGTTAATTTAATGGCTATTTATGAGGCTTCCTAATCTCATCATGTAATTACTGGAGCATTTGTCTCATTGATACTACAAAGGAGGGGTGGGTACCACACAGTAAGATATTGTATGAAAGAACTTTGACACAACTCTTATCACATCATATTTTAAAAGTTATTCTGTTTCATTAATTACTGTTACTATCTTTCTGTTGTTCATCAATAAAACCAAACATTATCATACATAGGCACATACTGGAAAAGTGACACTGGATAGAAGAGTTGGAAATAAATGGCCTTGACATTCTCTAAGACCTTGAATCACTTTTCCCATTGGGGAAGAAGTGACTGCACATGAGTGGAAATTTCAGCTCTGAACAGTTATGATCAATCTTTGAAAGGTCATCATAACAGACAGCCAGGGCTCTGCTCCTAGCCAGTGAGCTCATGCTCTCAGTAAGAGGCAGAGGCCAGCTCAGAGCTCATTGTGCTTTTGATAAAAATACATTTATTCATGATTTTAACAGAAACAGGAGTGTCTTACTCTGGTAAATGCTTGTTGATCTTTTATGATGACCCTTGCTGTTAGTCCCCCTTCAGGGAAAATAGTGCCTGTCTGAAGACCCTGCTGTTGGGATTTACATAAGTAGTATACTGGAATTTACCTATCTTTAATATTATTCCTCTCAATTCATCCAGAGGCAGATGCTCGAAGGAGCAGTGGCCAACAGCAAATAGATAGAAGACAATAGGACTTTTCAAACCAGGTTATGAATAAACAGAAGGAGGAAACCTTTCGAATACCTTACTGACTTCTTTTTTTTTTTCCCTCCAATTCATTTGAAAATGGAAATGGGAGCTAGTTATAGAAGAAAGTTCAAATTCAAGTAACAGAGAAAACCATAATTGTTTTTGTGGAATTCTTTCTTGTGGACTATGATCTGTGCTAAGTGATTAAAATTACGATATTACTTGATGTTTTTCAAAAGAGCAGCAATAGATCAACATGCCTGCCCCTCTCCCGCACCGCACATCCTGCCTGTCTCCAGAATGTTGGCCATAGGGACACAGGTGAGAATCTTGCCCCAGTACCGACACCAACTGGGACCCCAACAGAGCAGGAGATAAACATGGGATCTATCCTGCTCTGCCTGAGCCCCATAGTCCTTCCAGTCCACACCTCCATATTCAACTGGGTAGATCCTTCCCCCAGACTTCAAACCCTGTCTATCTCTAAGGAGATCCACCCTAAACAGGAACACAGAAGGTCTGCCCTAACCAAGGACACAGAGGCCTTCTCATCAGAGAAAACCAGACGGCAAGTGGCAAGCAAAGAACATAATTGACAGAACCCAGTGCTGTTTGGCATAATCAGAACCCAGTTCTCCTACCACAGCAAGCCCTGGATACGCTGGCACACTTAAAAAGCAAGATTCTGATCTAACAACTCATCTCATGAACATGTTAGACTCCTTTAAGGAGGACATAACTCCCTTTAAAAAAATACAGGATAACAGGCAAATAAGTAGAAGCCCTTAAAGAAAAAAAAAAAATAAATGAATTCCTTAAAGAAATACAGGAAAATACAATCAAACAAGTAAAAGAATGGAACAAAGCCATCTAGGACCTAAAATGGAAATAGAAATAATAAAGAAATCACAAATGGAAGCAACCTGGAAATGGATGACTTAGGAAATTCAAACTAACTAAAGGGAACAAAGACAGTATCCAAATGAACAGAACCAGACGACAAGGGAGATGTAACAACAAAAACTGAGGAAATTAAAAAACACATCAGATCTTTCTATAAAAACCAGATGAACTACCTAAAGAGAACAATAACCCATAATAAAATAGAAACAGTCATTGTAACTTCTCAATCAGAAAAAGCCCAGGGGCAGATGATTATAGAGCAGAATTCTATCACACCTTCAAATAAGAGCTAATACCAATACTCCTTAAACTATTCCATGAAATAGAAACGAAAGGAACACTACCTAATTCATTCTATGGAGTCATAGTTACTCTGATACCTAAATCACTCAAAAACCCAAGAAAGTTAGAGAAATTCAGACCAATTTTGCTTATGAATGTCAAAGCAAAAATACTCAATAAAATTCTCACAAATTGAGTCCAAAAACGTATCAAAGCCATCATTCACCATGATCAAGTAGGTTTCATTCCACAGAATGAAGCAATGGTTCAATATCAATATACGGAAATCCATCATTGTAATCCACTACATAAACAAACTCAAAGAAAAAAAAATCACATGATTATCTCATTAGATGTTGAAAAGACCTTTGACAAGATACAACATTCCCTCATGTTAAAAAGTTTTGGAGAACATAGTGGAGCATGTGTCCTTCTTACCAGTTGGGGCATCTTCTGGATATATGCCCAGGAGAGCTATTGCGGGATCCTCCGGTAGTACTATGTCCAATTTTCTGAGGAACCGCCAGACAGATTTCCAGAGTGGTTGTACAAGCTTGCAATCCCACCAACAATGGAGGAATGTTCCTCTTTCTCCAAATCCTCGCCAGCATCTGCTGTCACCTGAATTTTTGATCTTAGCCATTCTGACTGGTGTGAGATGGAATCTCAGGGTTGTTTTGATTTGCATTTCTCTGATGATTAAGGATGTTGAACATTTTTTCAGGTGTTTCTCAGCCTTTCGGTATTCCTCGGGTGAGAATTCTTTGTTCAGCTCTGAGCCCCATCTTTTAAGGGGGTTATTTGATTTTCTGGAGTCCACCCTCTTGAGTTCTTTATATATATTGGATATTAGTCCCCTATCTGATTTAGGATAGGTAAAGATCCTTTCCCAATCTGTTGGTGGTCTTTTTGTCTTATTGACAGTGTCTTTTGCCTTGCAGAAGCTTTGCAGTTTCATGAGGTCCCATTTGTCAATCCTCGATCTTACAGCACAAGCCATTGCTGTTCTATTCAGGAATTTTTTCCCTGTGCCCATATCTTTGAGAATTTTCCCCACTTTCTCCTCTATACGTTTCAGTGTCTCTGGTTTTATGTGAAGTTCCTTGATCCACTTAGATTTGATCTTAGTACAAGGAGAGAGGAATGGGTCGATTCGAATTCTTCTACATGATAACAACCAGTTGTGCCAGCACCATTTGTTGAAATGCTGTCTTTCTTCCACTGGATGGTTTTAGCTCCCTTGTCGAAGACCAAGTGACCATAGGTGTGTGGGTTCATTTCTGGGTCTTCAATTCTATTCCGTTGGTCTACTTGTCTGTCACTATACCAGTACCATGCAGTTTTTTATAACAATTGCTCTGTAGTTCATAGCAGCCTTATTTATAATAGCCAGAAGCTGGAAAGAACCCAGATGCCCCTCAACAGAGGAATGGATACAAAAAATGTGGTACATTTACACAATGGAGTACTACTCAGCTATTAAAAAGAATGAATTTACGAAATTCCTAGGCAAATGGATGGATCTGGAGGGCATCATCCTGAGTGAGGTAACCCAATCACAAAAGAACTCAAATGAAATGTACTCACTGATAAGTGGATATTAGCCCAGAAACTTAGTATAGCGAGATATAAGGTACAAGATGCAAAACACATGAAACTGAAGAAGAACGAAGACCAAAGTGTGGATACTTTGCTCTTTCTTAGAAACGGAAACAATCACCCATGGAAGGAGTTACAGAGACAAAGTTTGGAGCTGAAACAAAAGGATGGACCATCTAGAGACTGCCATATCCAGGGATCCATCCCATAATTAGCCTCCAAACGATGACACCATGGCATACACTAGCAAGCCTTTGTTGCAAGGACTGTGATATAGCTGTCCCTTGTGAGACTAGGCCGGGGCCTAGCAAACACAGAAGTGGATGCTCACAGTCAGCTATTGGATGGATCACAGGGCCCCCAATGGAGGAGCTAGAGAAAGTATCCAAGGAGCTAAAGAGATCTGCAACCCTATCGGTGGAACAACATTATGAACTAACCAGTACCCCAGAGCTCTTGACCCCAGCTGCATATGTATCAAAAGATGGCCTAGTAGGCCATCAATGGAAAGAGAGGCCCATTGGTCAGGCAAACTTTATATGCCCCAGTACAGGGGAACACCAGGGCCAAAAAATGGGAATGGGTGGGTAGGGTCGTGGGGGGAGGAGGGTGTGGGGGACTTTTGGGATAGCATTGGAAATGTAATTGAGGAAAATACATAATAAAAAAAAAGGGAAAAAAAGTTTTGGAGAAATCAAGAATTCATGGCATATACCTAAACATAATAAAAGCAATTACAATAAACCAACAGCCAACATTAAATTAAATAAAGAGAAACTAGAAGCAATTCCACTAAAATCAGGAACAAGAAATATTTGCCCACTATTTATTCAACATAGTACTTGAAATTATAGTAGCTGGAGCAATTAGACAACAAAAGGAGGTCAAGGAGATACAAATTGTAAAGGAAGAAATCAAGGTATCACTATTTTGGATGACATGATAGTATATATAAGCGAACTTGAAAATTCTACCAGAGAACTAGACCCCTATAGAGCTCTCAGAGACTAAGCCACTAACCAAAGTACATTCATGGGCTGGTCTATGGCCATTGGCACATACGTAGCAGAGGGTTGCCTTATTTGGCCTCAGTGGGAGAGGATGGGCCTAATCCTATAGATACTTGGTTACCCAGGGAATCTTGATGCTGGTGGGGTGATGTGGGGCTGGATGGGTATGTGTGTGTGTGGGGGGGGAAGCACCCTCTCAGAAGCAAAGGGGAGGGGCACTGAGAAGAGTGGCAATATTTAGAATGTAGATCAATAAAGTAATTTAATAAAAAATATCAGCTATTTTGAATGAGATGGTGGCTTTACAGAAATTGGTCAATGCACAATCCTTTAGAGAAAGTGAAAATATAGGCTAAATATCTGTTGCTCCAAAGTAGAGCAGAATTCTGAATTTCACTCTTGGGACTCATCCCATTGGATCATTGGAGCAGACCTGTTTAGTGCTCCGAGCATTTTGGTATTTATAAGCTCATGGAATTGATCTCAAGGGAGATAGTAGGTATCAAAGTTGTTCAATTCTCCTTGTGTTCTACATTCTGTCTATTTTGTCTGCCCCTGGTGATGCTGATGGCCAGAGAGGGATGTTTATTGCCACTCTTAATATTTATCTCTGAGGATATGTATTGGCAATTTTGTACCAAAATTTAAGGGGAAAACTGTCAGAATTTGCTTTAGTTAATTCTTATAAAATATTCATGTAGAAATCTGCTCTTTTCAGAAATATGTGGGTATACCAAAAATCTTGGTTCCAGATTCCTGACAAATTTTTGGCTATAATTTTCATGTGGGTTAAATTAGCACATTGCACATGCAGGACTTTCTGTAATGATCCACAGTGAGGCTTCATGTCAGTTACTTGGCTCAGTGAAGTTTTTTGACTAAAGAAAATGTAAATTTAGTACTTTCAGAAGATTCAGCTATTAAAAGAAGACAGTTTGGAAGAGGGTTGAATCTCTGGAAAATTCTAACACTGTTTATTTGTGTTACAGAAGCTCACTCATTAAAATTATGGAAGTGACATTGGGAAAATAATGGATTTTGACATCTGGTGCATTGCAGTGAGAAAATATTACTAAGTAGAATGTCTAAACCATCATTCCCAGCTGTGACTTTTATATAGTAAAAGAGACATGTGAAATATTAGAAAAGAAAACAATTAATTTTTTCTCTTGGAAAAAAACAGAACAAAGTATAAATTGTCAATTCTTGGCCTCCTCAATGTATTTCTTAGAGTCTGTGCATTAAGTATAGCTGATTAGTGCTAACAACTAATAAAATTAAGACTTTGACTTTGAGGAGATTATACTCTTAACAGCTTATGTTCCTCATTGGAAAAATATATGGTTATAAAGTTGCTTCTTTGGATCTGATGGCACTTACCAAATTGATAATCCAAATGTACTGTTTGCAATGGCAACTTATATAATGACATCAGGAAATACAAAGTTGGTTTCAAAGAGAGATGTTGATTGTGATGGCAATTATTCCTTCATCACTTTATAGATTCAAAATTCATCAACTTTTAGTTCAATCTGTATCGTTAAGAAATGAGAAGTTTCAAAGGCTTGGTAGGTGGTTCAGTGAACAAATTGCTTGCTTCCCAAGCATGACAAACTGAGTTTCAAGTTCAGAATACCAACTCATCATGGTAGCATATTATCCAGTAGCTGGTGGGTGGAGAGATATGGGGAGACCTGGGGGATTAGTTGGCCAACCAATTTGGCCAAAACAAGGACCTATAGGTTCAGTGAAAGACCCTATCTCAGAAAATACAATAGATTGCACAGAAGATACTGAATATAAACTTCTGTCTTCTACACATGCACACTCACATAAGCAGAACAGAACACACATTACAAACACATATATAACACAAGTATATACACTTATGCAAAAGAAATTAGAATTTTCTGATGTTTGCAAAATAGACATTTAGTGTTTTTCTAGAAATTTGATTTGGCTATTAAAGTCCACCTGCAGAACATGTGAAGAGTATCTTTAAAATGATCATACAAATTACCATGTAAAATTTCCTAAGTCAAAAGTGATGTATCTTATAAACTGTCTAGTAATCTTATGGCAATATGTTATTTCTAAAATTATGTTACCAAAATAAAAAAAATTGGCAAGTATGCTTGTATGGACACATTTATACCCTTGCTTCTACTGTATTTCTGTTCTTTCTCTCTCTCTCTCTCTCTCTCTCTCTCATGTTCCACAGACATATACATCTACAAGCACACAGAGATACACTGCCAAATGCATTAAAGTCTACATAACATATGAGCAAACATTGCTTTGAATACAATTTTCAATAAAACTAAACAGATTTGCTGGATAACAACGACTTTTGAATCTGACCATGCCAATGTACCATAGGTTTTAATTTCCCAATATGAAGAACCAATTTACTCTAAATAAAACTAAAACAGTAATTTTAATAGATTATAGCAAATATGATTCTATTATAATTGAACAAATAGAAAGATATTATGTCTGACAGCAATTTTAAATCATAGAAGACAGAATAAGTTCACTATTCTCAAAGGTTGAAAGAGGATGAGCCAGAGTGACTAACAGAAGTTACTTGGCACTTGGAGACATGGTGTAGGTGAAAAGTGGGGAGAAAAGAACTAAAAGTCTGTGCAAAGTTCTGCTTTGTCTATGGCCAACTTCATTGCAACCACACACAGTGAGATTCTCAGGTGCAGATGGTGGAAATGCATTATAAGCAGAGAGTTAAAGAAAATTCTGCATTTTGTTAGACATCTACTCCTGACAAGCTGTAGGTGTCCAGCAGTCATGGATACCTGAAAGGGAAGCTGGAAATGAAAAGGAGGGTGAGGGGGAGAGAAGGATGAAGTCAAGACAAAAGTGTCTGATCAAGACTCAAAGTTTAATATTCAGCACTGTATTTAAATAGGGAGAGACCATAGACCCATCCTTTGTTTCAGCTGGAATATGTTGCTTTATTTCAGCTGGATTATGTTGCAAAGCAAGCTCAGCACGCAGTCTGCTCCTATAGGAAATTACAAGTGCAGCAAGGTGAAGACTCCACCTAGGTGTTAAGGTCTGACTGTGGCAAACACTTATTAAGGTCCTTGTAAGTGCTCAAGTCTGAGGAAAGGGCACAATAAGCCATGGCTGTTGTCCAGAAGAAAACTTAAGAAAGCATAAACTTAAAAAGACTTAAATGTGACCCTGAAACCAAGATGATGCAGGACCTAAGCAAATTAACTAGTTTTTCTCTGTGGAATTAGGTATTATTAACTCAGCATCTCCATGGCATTCCATCTCCAGTGTTGGCCTAATGTAGAAAACTCATTAAACATGTGAAAAGGTTGAGCTACCAAATAGTTGAGTTAATCACTGGAAGATGATTCAAAATTGACCAGACATTGAATAGCAATTAAGAATTGTAAGTTACCTAAATTGAATATCCAAGATATCATTAAAAGATCAAGCAAATTCTATAAATAACACATGATCAAAGCAACACTTTAAGCATCTATAAATCATTTGAAAATTACAAATAATTTGTTTCATACATAACTAGACCTACGCTAAACTAAGAATTAATGAACACAAAGACAGGTTAACAGAAAAATCAAACAGCTAAAAAAAGGAACAGAGTGAATGAAAAGAAAGAGAAGAAAGAGAAGAAAATATGTGCTACATAACTCATTTGTTGCAGATTATAGATAGACTTTGAAGACTTTGAAATGCTTAGGCCTTTTTAAACCTAGTTTTATACCTGCTTTATTTCTTCTATCTTCAGAAAACAACGGTATGGTGTAGAGCACATATAGCAGAAATATATGACTGAGAGGAGAAAGAATATGGAAGAGAAGAGATACATTTAAAGAGGTACTGGATATGGCTACTTAGAAGCAGATTAAAGCAAGCTTTAGATAGAGGAATTTTAGAGAAACAAGATGAACCTATTTATTCTCCATAGCAGTATAATTTTCTATCTGTATTCAAATATTGCTATTTTGGAATTATTTCAAATGCATTATATAGCACTTGGTAATGTCCATCTTTGTAAATACCACTAATATGGAATTGAACACTTATATCTCAACAGTTCATTAAAAACTATAGCATTCTTATATCTTACATACCTACTGTGCAAAAACATCAGATAAGAGACCCCTGGTTAGTTCACTCTGTTAAGAATACAACCCTCTTCTAGTAAAATTACTATCAATATGAATGTTTTTTTCCTGATTTCTATCATTTAAGTGAGGATTTTAGTAACTATTATCATGTTATATATTATAGAAGAAATACTGACACATTGTAAATCTTCCACATTTCTATTACATTGAAATCTACATTTAGGATACACAGGCATCTACAACCAAGAGCACAGAGGACTCTTAATACATGCATGGAGCCTGATTTTTTAACTAGCATTTTATTCTCTGACATTCCAGGACCTAAAACCCAGTGAATGGTGTTGCCCACAGTAAGTTAAATCTTTCTATATCAACAAGGCAATAAAGACAATTCTTCACAGGTAGGCATATAAGCCAACTTATCTAGTAAATATCCACTTAGAGACTCTTTTATTAGGTAATTTTAGATTGTGTAAAGTTGAAATTTAAAAGTGGCATAACTGATAATTATAAAATACCAAAAAATGAAAAATATAGTTCTATGATTTTTAAAGACTTGTTTGTTTATGTATGTATGTATGTATGTATGTATGTATGTATGTATGTATGTATGTATTATATGAGTACACTGTACCTGTCTTCAGACACACACCAGAACAGTGCTTCAGATCCCATTACCATGTGGTTGCTCGGATTTGAACTCAGGACCTCTGGAAGTACAGTCAGTGCTCTTAACCGCTGAGCCATCTTTCCAGCCCTAGTTCTATAATTTTTGGGGCACTGAACTGTACAGCAAAATAAGCACTAGCCACAGTATCTGCTACTGAATAATAGAGATCAGAATTTTAAGTTTTATACTTTCATAAAGAAAATATATATCACCTAGAGCTTTTCTGTACAATGATCAATATATTATTTGATTGATTTTTCCTAGGCTTTTTATTACCCTAAGTTGCTTAGTTAAATTATCTTCTATAATACATGATAAAAATATTCCAAGATTACCTATTTATTTTTCTTACAATATAAGTAATTTTATTTCACTTATTTTTCAAATTTCCATTTTAATAGCAACCAGATTCAGAATCTTTATCCCCATGAACTGAAACTTTCCACAGGTGTAAAGTGGCCCTGCTAAACTACTAATATGGTGCTTTTAACTGAAACTTACTTTGTCTGATAACACTACTGCCACTTTCTCTTTGGCTATATTGACACTTTTACTGTGCTATTTTTTAATAAAACATACATATTTATATATTTGTACTACTCTTACAAACTACCAAGTCACATTTCAATTTCATTTAACAGCTTTTTGTCCTTTACTCAATAATGTAATTTATGGATATTTAGTGTAAATGTTAATTTTCTTTATCTTTCCTGATGCCAGCTCACTGTGTGATTTTTCTCATTTTTTTATAAAATCTTGGCATTGTGCTTCTGTGCTTGCCTTTGTTGTATGTTCATTAGATTTCTTTTTATTATTTGATTAATCTTTATCTTGAATGGCTTTACAATTTTACAAAGATGATCATTTCACTAGTCTTCACTACAACATACTTGTGTGTTTAGTAAACATTATTTGATATTTTCATTCATTCAAGATATCTAGAGTAGACCATATTAATTGTCCTCTTTGTGGCATTTTTAATATTTTAAATATGAAATATCATGTAAAAATTTATGATTTTTTATTAATATTTATATTTGCTTATTTTATTTCTTGTTCTTAATTTAATCACTCCTTTTATTTCTGTTTACACTTTGAATGGTTTTCTTTTTATGGCTGATAAAATTATCTTGTTTCCTCTACAATGGTTCTTCAGAGTGTTAATTCAGTCTTTGCTTTTCTGAAACATAGGTTTAATTTGGCCATAGCTTGAGAAAATATTTTAATATGATGACGATCTAGAATATTCATTTTCTTTTAGACATTTGGCAATGTCGTCCTGCCATGTCATCAAGTCCATGTCGTACACTCTGATTTTCACAAAGTTAATGTTTAGATCAACTCTGGGTGCTTCTATGTTTTTGGTTAACCTGCAGCAAATTTAGTATATCTATGTATAAATATTTCCATTTTTTATCTTGTCAGGGTTATGAGCTTGTTAGTTCTATAGCTTGACAAGCTGCAATGGTTTACTTTGTTCTGTAATTATAGCTGCAATTTTTCTGCCATGGCCTCTCTCTTCTCCTGGGAGCAATTCTCACAGAGATAGCCTCCATATGTTCCTGTTATCTTTCATGTTTTATTTATCGTGTTCCCTTTTATGAGTTTGAATAGCATCTTCCACCTCATGTCTCATTTGTCAAGCTGACTAAATCTGTAAATCATCCACATTATATATGGTGCTTTGTGTGCTTCCATTCTGCTGTTCTATTTGGTTATTTTGAACTGGAAAGATGCATTTTATTTTCCATTTCATTGCTCAGAGAAAATTAATACAATTTTTTACCCATGACTTTTCAGTTACGCAGGGTCCTTCTGTTACCTGGAAGTAGTGTAGTCAGTTGCTGCTGCCCACTATTGTTTCTCCTCAATGTCAGGTGCACCTCCACGTGACTCATGATTGCTGATTTTGGATTTAGACTTCAGATTTAAAACTAATTGTTTAAAAACAAAAACAATTGAGACTTGGGCTGATATTATCTTCCTCCTAAGTAAATGATTTCTTATGATTTACTCTGAATGGCTTTGAACACACACACACACACACACACACACACACACACACACACTATTGAATTCAATCAATGTTACACATATGCACATTTGTACAAGATTGTCTCCTGGGGTCTGGGTAACTTTTCAGCCAGTTGCTGCCCTTCAAAGAAAAGCTATTCTCACTCTTGCAGTGGGAATCAACTATCACCCAGCTTATGTTTTGAGACAGATTTCTCTGAACTTGAATCCAGCATTTTAGCTAGGTTAGCTGGCTGGCTGGCCCCAATAATTTCCTTGCCCCTGCACCCCAGAGCTGTAGTGAAGACTTGCCTCCCTATACCCAGGGATTGATCTCATATTTTAATCACTCATGTTTTCAGAGAAAAACATTCATATCTGAATAATAAAGTTTGGATGTTAAGACATTAATCAAATGCAACTGATAATATGCATAAGCTAAACTTGGCATTTGAATAGTAAATTTTCTTACTATTTTTTCTTTTTGATTTGACCCATGTCATTAAACTTTGACAGTATTTTACTAATAATGGAGTTAAATTGGACAAACTAAACAGCAACTCAATCATTATTTCAAACAGCTAGTAATAAATTAAAACACTCTATCAATGAAATATCACACTGAAGTAAAATATAGTCCTGAAGGGACAGGAAATATTCATGATTAAGGGTGGTTTGAATGAGACCTTAAGAGATTAAAACCAGATCTTGTCATATCAAATATGAAGCATGAGGTAATTTTTCATGCTGAGACATTTTTCTATACAGCTATTATCTGCTGAGTATTTTGCAACTGCCATATGTGCTTCATTATCAACAGGATGAATATACCAGTTGTCTCTACAGATTGTCTCTTCAGTATCTGTGCTCAAGGGCCCACTTTAATATTACAGTTAAATGAATGAGCATGATTGGTAACATCACCTGTATGACAATCAGAAAAATATATTCACACATTCTTTTCTGTTGTGCACTTATGGAGGTGCCTGAAACTGCGTGTGATTTTGGATAAGTTAGCTGATGAGCCTGAGGACGCTCAAGGTCTTCTACAATCCAGTTCCACACACTTATCTTGGAAACTGAGAGCGTACATCCCTCATCTGACTTCTTGTCTTAATTCTGAGCATATAATACCAGCATTTGCTAATTAGGGATATAAGAATGGTGACAGCAACTGGCCTGATCAGGCTATAGAAAATAGGAAAGGAAAGAAACTATGAAATCATAATAAAAATCAACCAAAATCAGTCTAAAAGCATTGTTGTCTATAAAAATGTAATTACATAATACTCTAGTCTAAGATGTTCTTATCGGATGTTCAGAACCATGGCTGTAATTGTATTGTAATTTAATGTGTAGTGTGTACATTTTGACGCAATTGGAACTCATGTTTTATTCTTCAGTTGAAAATTAAGTATATTTTTATGTTAGAGAACTTTCATGTATAGCCCAGGCCCCTGATTGACAAGGACATTGGCATGTGTGATGTTTAGGGCCAATTGGTTGTGACCCATGTTGTAACTGAGTGGTTTTGAGTTTGTGAAGGTCTTGAATTGCACAAGATGTCCACACTCCAGATACTTGCACATCTCTTTTTGCTCAGGCCTGTGTTGAAGCCAAGGCCCCACAGAGCTTTGAGTCACATTCTTAGGTATATTTCTCCCATTTCATCTAGTGGATGCTAAAAATTCTTTCTCTGCTTCATCCCCAAATACTAGAAAGCATTCTTACTCTATCTTTCTTATTTTAAATTAATTATTTTATTTATCTACATGCCCAAATGCTGCCCCCTCCCTGTCTCCACGCTCAGAGTTCTTCTTCCATCCTCTACCCCCCCCACACACACACATACCCTATTGATTAGGTACATCCTCTCACCCTGAGGCCAGGCAAAGCAACTCCCCTCACTACATATGGGTGTGGGTGTGGGTGGGGACTGACCAGTAATTGTATGCTTTTGACTGCTGGCTCAATCTTTAGGGTCTAGGTTAGTTGACACTATTGGTCTTCCTATGGGGCTGTCATCCTCTTCAGTTTCTTCAATCCTTCTTCTAACTATTCTATAATGGTCCCCAACCTTATTCCAATGCCTGGCTGTGAATATCTGCATCTGTCTCAGTCAGCTTCTGGGTATAGGATCTCAGAGGACAGCCATGCTAGGTTCCAGTCTGCAAGCATAGCATAGAACCACTAATGGTGTTAGCGATTAGTGCCCACACATCAAATGGATCCCAAATTAGGCTGGTCACTAGTTGACTATTCCTTCAGTCTCTACTCCATTTTTGTCCCTGAATTTATTTTATAGAGGAACAATTTTGGGTTGAAAGTTTTATAGATGAGTTGGTGTCTCCATCCCTTCACTGATCCTGTCTGACTACTTGGAGCTGGTCTCTTCAGGTTCAATATCCCAACTGTTGGACAGTTTGGCTAAGGTCACCCACACTGAGTCCAGGAAGGTCTCTGCAACTTCCTAGAGATTCCTACCACACCATCCCCAGCAGGTGCATAGTTCTATTCACTCTTTTGGCCCTCTGGACCTCTCTCCTGTCTCCCCCTCCATACCTATTCCTGCCTCTTTTCCTCTGCTTTCTCTCTCTAATCCAGTTCTCTCCTTCCCTCTGCCTCCCACAACTATTTGTTCCCCCTTCTAAGTAGAATTTAAGCATCATTACTTGGGACTTCCTTCTTGTTTTGGGGTCTATGGAGTGTATCATTGGTATTCCGTACTTTTCCATACAGTGGAAAAAAGAAAGTATCTTCAACAAATGGTGCTGATCTAACTCACTGTCTGTATGTAGAACAATGCAAATTGATCTGTATTTATTACCCTGCACAAAGCTGAAGTCCAAATGCATAAAAGACCTCAACATAAAACCAGATATACGGAATCTAATAGAAGAGATACTGAGAAATAGCCTTGAATGGTTTGGCACAGGCAATTTCCTGAACAGAACACCAATGGCTCCTGCTTTAAAATCAACACTTGATTAATGGGACCTCTTGAAACTGAAAATCTTCTTTAAGGTAAAAGACATTTTCAATAGAACAAAAATAGCAGTTTACAGATTGAGAAAATATCTTCATTAAACCTACATCTTACAGAGGGCTAATATCCAAAGTATATAAAGAATTCAAAAAGTTAGACAACAAAAAAACCAAACAAACAAACAAACAAAAAAAAACAACAACAAAAAAACCAAAACAAATAACCAAATTTACAAATGGGACAGAGAGCTAAACAGAGAATTCCCAACAGAGGAATCTCAAATAGCTGAGAAGCACTTAAAGAAATGTTGAACATCCTTAACCATCAGAGATATGCAAATAAAAACTACTCCAAGATTCCACCTTATACCAAGCAAAATAGCTAAGATCAAAGAAATCAAAGGATATCACATTCTGGATAGGATGTGGAGAAAAGGGAACACTCCTCCATAGATGGTAGGATTATAAACTGGTACAACCACTCTGGAAATCAATCTGGTAATTCCTCAGAAAATTGGAAATAGCTCTACCTGAAGACCCAGTTATACTGCTCCTAGGCATATACCCAAAAGATGTTCCACTATACCATAAGGTCATGTGCTCAACTTTGTTCATAGCAACCTTATTCATAATAGCTAGAAACTGGAAGCACAGTTCTGGGGGGGGTACTGGTTAGTTCATATTGTTGATAATTGCAGACTCCTTTAGCTCCTTGGGTACTTTCTCTAACTTCTTCATTAGGGGCCCTGTGTTTCATCCAATAGATGACTGTGAGCATCCACTTCTGTATTTTCCAGGAACTGGCATAGCATCACAAGAGATTGCTATATCAGGGTGCTGTCAGCAAAATCTTGCTGGCATATGCAATAATGTCTGGGTTTCGGTCATCAATGGGAGGAGAGGCCCTTGGTCTTGCAAAGATCATATGCCCCAGTATGGGGAAATGCCAGGGCCAGGAAGCAGGAGTGTGTGGGTTGGGAAGCAGGGCAGGGGGAGGGTATAGGGGACATTTGGGATAGAATTTGAAATGTAAATGAAGAAAATATCTAATTAAAAAATAAAAGAAAGAAACTGGGACATAACATTCTCATAGTCCACGGTGGAGTCCGTCCACAGTGAGTCCCCAAGCTTTCTATCAACAGCCATCACAGACCTGTATTCTCAGACCTGCCCTCTCTGTGACTTGTGACTTTTTTGTAAATTTTTATTTATTAAGTATTTTCTTCATTTACATTTCCAATGTTATCCCAAAAGTCCCCCATACTCTCCCCCCCAATCCCCTACCCACCCACTCCCACTTCTTGGCCCTGGCATTCCCCTGTACTGAGGCATATAAAGTTTGCAAGACCAATGGGCCTCTCTTCCCAATGATGGCCAACTACACTATCTTCTGATACATATGCAGCTAGAGACATGAGCTCTGGTTTTCTCAGAGTAAGTGATCCCGGGGAGAGGAAGGAGAGTTCACTTCAATCTTTTCTATGTTGCCAATATCCTCTTCAATAGACAGACATAAGAGAGAGTCTGTATGTAAGTCTATATTTGGATCTCAGTTTTTGAAGAGATCAAAGAACTAATAGAAATATTTTTAAGCCGTCACTTCATTTGGGGGATGAGTATTCTTATATGACTATCCCTGAAGCCTCTGTTACCAGTAAGTGGGTTTATAACTTTAAGGCCAGTTTGAAGGGTGGAGAGATGGCTCAATGAATAAGAACACTTGCTGGTCTTGTAGAGGACCCAGGTAGTTTCCAGCATCTATATTGGGTGGTTCACAACCATCTTTAGCTCCAGATCCAGGAGCTTTGACATCACCTTTTGGCCCCTATGGGCACTGCACATACAGCATGAATACACCCATAAATGCACACAATAAAAATGATTTTTTATTAAATTGAGGGGTTTTGGGTTTATATGGTGGTTTGAATAGTTTTGGCTCCCATAAACTCAAGTGTTTAAATTCTTGGCCTATGGAGAGTGGCACTAGTAGGGCAAGCAGTAGTGTGGTCTTGGTGGAGGAAATGTGTCACTGTGTGGTGGGCTTTGAGGGCTCAGACTCTGCCCAGTACAGAAGAGAACCTCCTCCTGGATGCCTGCTGAAGAAAATATAGAACTTTTGGCTCCTCCAATACTAAGTCTGCCTGCATGATGCCATGCTTCCCACCATAATGATAATGGAATGAACCCCTGAAACTGTAAACTAGGATCAATTAAATGTTTTCATTTAGAAAGAAAGAAAGAAAGAAAGAAAGAAAGAAAGAAAGAAAGAAAGAAAGAAAGAAAGAAAGAAAGAAAGAAAGAAAGGGAAAGGAAAGGAAAGGAAAGGAAAGGAAAGGAAAGGAAAGGAAAGGAAAGGAAAGGAAAGGAAAGGAAAGGAAAGGAAAGGAAAGGAAAGGAAAGGAAAGGAAAGGAAGAAACTGGAAGCAACCCAGATGGGACTCAATGGAAGAATGGATACAGAAAATGTGGTTCATTTACACAATGGAATACTATACAGCTATTGAAAACAAGGACATAATGAAGTTTGCAGGCAAATGGACAGAAGTAAACAATATCATCCCGAGTGAGGTAATCCAGACCCACAAGGGCATTCATGGTATATACTCACTAATAGGTGGATTTTAGCCAGAAAGTATTCTTCAAATATTATTTTTAGCTAATATATATTTCTTAAATAGCTACATACAAGTTAAGTTAAATGACTTAATTTTCTCTGTATGTGTTTATAACTGGAAACAAATGAAATAAAGCCAATATTTAAGCCGGAGGTATATATGTATAGGAATACTATTTTGTGAGTTTAAGTTGTTATTTAAAATCCTTATTATAAATGGGATCTCTTTTCTTGTTACTTCTTGTGCATTTTGGGGAAGAAAAACAACATTTAAATCTTTTTTTCCTATGTGGTACTACTAAACATCCTATAAGCTCCCTTGGAAGCTTTATGTTCTCATCCTAGATTCTTTATCCTAGATTCACACAAGAGCTCTGTGTTGAAAATCTCTTGGTGCTCATTTCTCCCTGTACGATCTTCTTGGAACTGAAGGAGCTTCCTTTTACTTTATGGAAAGAACACAGAAATGTTTGCTACTAACATAACCAAGAAAGAGCTTTGTTTGAATCAATGTTCCCCATTTGCTCCCACAAATTATAATGACTTTAAAGTTTATGAGCTAGGCAGGAATGAAATTCTATGACAGTTGGTTTGCAGACTGGGTAAGGACAGTAAATAGGAGAGCAAAGTTCCGTGTTAGAGACATGGGGAATAAAACTATTCAAGTGCCAGCATTTAAAAGTTCTGACTACTTTTAAATGAAAAGAAAAAGTCATACTGGTAGCAAAATAAAAAATAAAAAAAAGGACATTTTCTGATACGCTTCTAACCTTGCTCAAGGCAGTTAACCTCTATGAGTGAGGGAAGCCTTCATGAAAGGAATTAGCTTAATTGCTTCATTAGATTATCTTCTTTAATCCTTATTAATGGTGCCATAAAGTAGGGAGGTTCCTACTTTTGTCTTATGGTATAAATGAAGATGCTAGATATAAGGTGAAAAACTTTCACAAGGGAACCCAATTCACTGTAATGGATTAGTGAGTTTCACTCCAGGACTAAGCATATTTTACATTCATTCTGCAGTAAGTAGAGCTCACAGGTATACTGCTACCATTTTTCCACAGTGACACATCAGTGGCAGAAAGTTAGTGTGTTGTCATTTGCATTAGAGATCAAAGGGAAATAGTCATTTCAGGCACCAAATTGGATCTATAATTAGATTTTTGTACTGTGACAAATCACAATTAGAAGTCAAGATATATTGAACTTTGGGGTAGCTGAAAAGGACAGTAGCTGCTGAAATCTACCTTTCCTAATATCATCTCCAAAATACAAACCAGATTTTTAAAAAAGCAAATAAGGTAGTTTACACAAAGAAGGAAGAAACTTCAAACCAGATATGACAAGGAAGGAAGGAATGAAGGAAAGAAGGAAGGGAAAGAAGGAAGGAAGGAAGCAACAACAGCGTACTGAATCCTATTATGCAATCTTTCCCACTCACATCTTATCATGCCCCTTCCTTGGGACTGAGAACATGAAACATGGCAGAGTGACAGAAGGCTGCAAAAGGGACAGAGCTTAGGTACCACAGAACCAAAAGGTCATGCTGCATTTCACATGCTATAGACAAAATGATAGTCCTAATCAACAAATTAAAATCATGTTTTGATTTGACAGAATTTAACCAGTTACTCAAATTATCAAAAAACTTGATTGAAAATGAATGAGAAGCTGCTGGATTAGTCATTTTTCCCAGAGACATGCTTTAGTGCCTGAGAAAAACTTCATAAGGAAGGCATATTTGGTTAATAGTTCAGGTATAATCCAGCATGAGGTGAAAGGCATGGCAGCAAGAGCTTGAAGCACAGTCAGAAGGCAGAAGAAAATGGAAGCTATCACTCAGGTTGTTTAGTCGCTCACATTCCCACAGAATGATGCTACTCAACAGTTATGGGTCTCCCCAAGTACGTTATTGCAATCTAGGTATTCTTTCACAGTTATGTCCAGAAATTAGTTAGCCTGGTCTAGATAATTCCTCACAAGTGTTGCTAGAGTCTTGTCTTCTATGTGACCCCAGTTCCTCCCAGTTTGAAAATCAGTATTAACCATCTCAAAAACAAACAAACAAACAAACAAACAAAAATCAAGAAGTGTCAAAAGAAAACATCAAAAAAAGAGCTTTGACAAAGTGAATATACAACTTTGCAACACATTGTAGAAATAAATTTTAATGACATGTAAAATAATACCACAATTTAGCATTACCACAGTAATATTTATTCCAGGCCAGAATCATCAGAGATTCAGCTTTGTGGGTTAAATGTAAAGAAAACAGAATCTTATAAAGCCTCAGATACTTCCCCAAAACTGTACTGTAAGTGCAAAGGAAAGCTAATGTCACACTAGAGAATCCTGCACCATAGACCTTTCTACATAAGATGAAAATTAACACCAAAAATGAAAGGCAATAAACATTATCATTGATCTGATTTTCTGAGAAATGTGTTCTTGTCAACTGTATGTTTCTGTTTCTAGAACTTAATTGAATGGAAGAAAGAATTCAAGAGAGAAAATATGTGCATATGTATGGACAAATAAATTATTGTAACTCAATATTCAAGTTTGTTTGGTGAGCTAATAGTAAATAAAATCCACAGAGAAATTGATAAAGATATTTAATAAAAATAGATCCTTTTTCTGTTGAGGGGCATCTGGGTTCTTTCCACCTTCTGGCTATTATAAATAAGGCTGCTATGAACATAGTGGAGCATATGTCCTTCTTACTGGTTGAAACATCTTATATTTACACAATGGAGTACTACACAGCTATTAAAAAGAATGAATTTATAAAATTCCTAGGCAAATGGATGGACCTGGAGGGCATCATCCTGAATGAGGTAACCCAATCACAAAAGAACTCACATGATATGTACTCACTGATAAGTGGATATTAGCCCAGAAACTTAGAATACCCAAGATATAAGATACGATTTGCAAAACACATGAAACTCAAGAAGAACGAAAACCAAAGTGTGGACACTTTGCCCCTTCTTAGAATTTGGAACAAAACACCAATGGAAGGAGTTACAGAGACAAAGTTTGGAGCTGAGACAAAAGGATGAACCATCTAGAGACTGCCATACCTGGGGATTCATCCCATAATCAGCTTCCAAACGCTGACACCATTGCATACACTAGCAAGATTTTGCTGAAAGGACCCTGATATGGCTGTCTCTTGTGAGACTATGCCGGGGCCTGGCAAACACAGAAGTGGATGCTCACAGTCAGCTATTGGATGGATCACAGGTCCCCCAATGGAGGAGCTAGAGAAAGTACCCAAGGAGCTAAAGGGGTCTGCAACCCTATAGGTGGAACAAAAATATGAACTAACCAGTACCCCCTGGAGCTCATGTCTCTAGCTGCATATGTATCAGAAGATGGCCTAGTCAGCCATCATTGGAAAGAGAGGCCCATTGGTCTTGCAAACTTTATATGCCTCAGTACAGGGGAACGCCAGGACCGAGAAGTGGGAGTGGGTTGGTAGGGGACTTGGGGGAAAGGTTATGGGGGACTTTTGGGATAGCATTGGAAATGTAAATGAAGAAAATACCTAATTAAAATAAAATTAAAAAAAATAGATCCTTTTTAAAAATCCCCTTTTCTTAAAAACATTTGTATCTCACACAATATATCTTGCTTACAATTTCCCCCATTCTACTCCTCAAAATTCCTGCCACCTTCTCTCCCATCCAGATCCACTACCTTTCTGTCTCTCATTTGAAAACAACTCTCTAAGAGATAACAACCATACATTACAAACAATTACATCAGAGTTGGGCAGGCAAACCAACAAAAGAAAGAGAGCCCAAGAGACCAACTTGCTCACCACATGTTCAAGAGGCCCTTAGTCTAGTAAATGGAAAGCTACATTACGTATTTAGAGGACCTGATACAGATGACCTGTGTTTCCTCTGTGCTTTGCTGCTTCCTTCATCAGTCTCTGTGAGCTCATATGAACTTTGCTCAGTTGATTTAGAGACCTTCTTTACCTGGTGTCTTCCATTCTCTCAGCTTTTTTTCCCATACTTTTCTGCCTCTACTGTGAGTTTCCTTGTGTTCTGAGGGAGAATTTTGATGGAGATATCTCATTTAGATCTGGGTGTTCCAATGGACTTTCTCAGTGAGTAATGTCTGGCATTGGGTCTTTGTATTTGTTTCCATTTGTTCCCATCTGCTGTAGGAGGAAAATTCTCTGACGGTGGCTGAATAAGGCACTGATCCATGAATGCAGTAGAATAGCGTTAGAGGTCATTTTATTGTTACTTTTTTTGGACTACTAGTATTTGGTTTAACCATAGCTTACTGGGCTATCTAGTCTCTGAGTCATAGTCACTCAAGCAATGTTGGGTATGGGTTGCATCTTATAGAGCAGGCCTTATGTTAAATAGGACATTCATTGGTTACTCACACAAGTTTTGTCATCCCAATGCACTAGCATAGTTTTCAGGTAGGACAGACTGAAGACCAGAGATTGCAGAGTGTCTTCCTGTACCAAAGACTCTAGAACATAGAACTGAAGGTTCTCTGAAGGTTCAACCTCTCAGTGTTCACTACAATGTGTGTGTGTGTATCTTCTCTATCAGTAGAGCCTTACTGTCAATTTGTAGAGAGCAACCCATTCTCTTGGCATCAGCTTGGATTGCTTAGGGATTTCTATGGGACTCCTTTGGCCAACAACTCAACTGGATGTAACTCAGTCCAAGTACTAGAAGCTTTATTTGGTGGTAAGAGATGATCAGTTGGGACTCTGTCTTCCTCATTTTTTGGAGACTTCTTTATATAGTTGGATGATTCCATTGCACTCGTTTTTCTTACCACCTCTCAAAATGCCTCCCAAATTCCAGTTGTTTCTCCCCACATTCCCCCCTTCTATTCTATTTTGCTCTTTCCTTTCATAACTGATTTTCTCATTCCCATCCCTCGGTGTTCCTAGCCCACTCATTAAGACTGTTCTATTTTATTTCCTAGAGAGATCTATGTGTTCCCCCCGTCCTTTCCCCTATTCCTAACCCATCTGGGTCTTTAAATTTTGACTTGTGTATTAGTTATTTAACCTCTAAATATCTACATTCAAGTGAATCCATTTCATATTTATTTTTCTGGGTCTGTGTTAACTTACTCAGGATGATTTTTTTCTAATTTCATACATTTGCCTACAAATGGTGTCATATTTTAACAGCTGGAAAATATTCGATTGTGTAAATTTATCACATTTTCCTTATTCATCTATTGAGGGGCATCTAGGTTGTTTTTGGATTTTATTAGTAGAGGAGCAAAAAAGATGGCTGTGTAACTGTCTTTGTGGTAAAATGAAGACTCCTTTGGGTATTTTCCCAAGAGGAGTATAGCTGGGTCTTGAGGCAGGTCAATTCCCATTGGGGGCAGAATGTTTGGCTAGTGATTTGACTAATAAAAACTTAGAATACTTGTTATTGTATAAGTATTTTATGTTAATTTTACAAAGTTTGTTTAAGATTTAAATATGTCAGTCTATAGTGGTTTTGCTGTGAAGTTCAAAGTCTTTACCTTTTACCAAAATGTTACATTTTGTGGATGTGTTTTATTACTGTTGTTTTGCTAATTTGTTCATTTAATTTCTGAAGAAATAATGAGTGATTTGATAGTATAATAAAATGTTTTGATTAATTCCATATAATGGAAACAATATGAATATGAGAAAGGACTTTTTCTTCGGGAACATTTGTGTTCATTGTATCCTTAATATGAACTTTAGAAAATGAGACACAGTTCCAAACACTACAGACAATTTGGGCTACTAATGTATATAGTAAAAGCATATGGCATTTGTCTTTTAATGTAATAGTAAAAAATTATCTGTAAGTGACAAATTGTAGCATGCCAGGTTTCATGCCACAGTTAATTATGTCAGGAAATACCACCTCACTCCTTTGACTTACTGATAGCCTACGCCCAGGTAGCCACCTTCTTCTCCCACTATTTTCCTTACGACTCAAAGGATTTTAAAATGGTAAAACTAATGTGTTATTAAAGTTAATGCAATTCAAGTCCACATAATTCAAGACCATGCATGAAATTGACTAGGGATTTACAAAGAAAGCATTTGATAAAATAGAGATTTTTTTTTAATAAAAATTCTCACTGACTTTTTAAAGACCAAAGATCTTGCAGTAAAATCCAAGGAGCATGGGGCAAACTGTGAGCATATAAAGTTTTTGTCTAAGTAAAGATTCTAAAATTGACAGATTATAAATCAATATTTATTGTAGAATTGAAAGACAGCTTCCATTTTTACATTTTTAATCAGTAAAACACCATGCCAGTCTGTAATACATTAAACATCTTTGGAACGCTCAACACATGAATTAAGCACCATCTGCTTGCATATTCACAAAGGCAGCAACTTATTACTATACTACTTAGGAATAACTGCTAACTCAATGGTTTTTGAGAACCTCTGACACCAGGTAATGTGTGGCATGGGAGCTCTTAGAAAGACCATTCTGTGAAACTGATTAAAAAGGAAAACCTAACTTGCAATGGAGATTGAAGAATGATGGATAGGCCGGAATTTTGTGAGGTCAGCTGAGGAAGACTATGTGTAGAGTAGAACTTGCCTAAGAGAATGACAGCAAAGTTAGAGGAAGAAAGCGACCCAAGCCCTTTGGAGCTCATGATTTCATTAATGCCCTAGAAGATGAACATGGAACTATAAGACTTTATTTTCCATAATGGGTTTTTTATATTGGTTTGATTCAGTCTTTCCTTGCTGTGTCTCCAATGGTTATCCCATGCCATTGTGTGCTGGGAGTATGAAACATGTTTTTTGGTTGTTTAGAGGCTTACTGTTAAGAGATTATCTCAAAGTAGACTCTAAACTTAAACCATTGAATAATGCTGGATCAGTTAAAGACCAGAGCACCATTACAAATTTTGAACTTAGCCTCAATACATTCTGTTGTATGAAATAGCCCTGAGTCCATGGCTGCAAATAATAGAAATTAAGACTTAGAAAGGATTACTAGATGCCTTATTGACAAGAGTGGAACTCATGAAGATTAATATTGTCAACCTGACAGGATAGAATTACCTAGCAAGCAAGTCTGTAGGCATTTCTGTGAGGAAGATTCTAGATGACATGAACTGAGGCAGGAAGATTCACTTGAATTGAAGATGGCACCATCCAGTGGGATAGGGTCCTGGAGTGGATAAAAAGGGATCAGTGAACTGAGCAACAACATTCTTCTCCTTTATTCCTGGCTACCAACACAATGAGAACAGTTGCCTTCTGCTCTCTGCAGGATGTTCAAGTTAATGGAGACTACTTCTCTCCCCCCCACCCCACCCCCCGTTTAAACTCTTCCTTCCTGAAATTGCTCTTTTAAAGATATTTTGTCGCGGCAGTGAGAAATGTTACTATCTCAAACACTTAGGAATACCTCAGGACAGACGCTGAGCTCCACCTACCAAGGCATTGAGAAAACAGTCATATACTTCTTCAGAATTTTATCCCTTAAACTTAATGGAAATTATCATTACAATCAAGTATCTTATTTTATTGAATTGGTATAATGTCATCCCCAGAATATCATCGAAGCTTTGGTTCTGTTAAATTGTAAATATGAATTTAAGGCATTTCTTTTGAATTGGTCTAAGGATAAATTTTGAATATGAAGAAAAATTGGCAATGTTTCAAACATCTAGTTATGGTAAAAAAATAGCAAAATGAATGTTTTGTTATTTACTTATATGTATAATTCATTTATATATTATTATATATTATTTACATTTATTATTATTTGTTTTATTTCCAATTAGTGTGTGTGTTTTAGTGTTGCATTTAGGTGAACAAGTATGCCATGTCTTGTACATGAACTCAGAGGACAACTCTGTGGAGTTGGGTCTCTCTATTTTTCCACTGGCACAAGATAAAATGGCCATGAGTTCTAAGACATGATGTCCCGCAACAGAGCAAATGTATTTCCAGGATTGCTCTCTGATGGTCTAACTATGGTGCACAAATTCCATTCTTACTTAAGAGCATTGACTGCTCTTTCAGAGTTCAATTCCCAGCAACCACATGGTAGCTCACAGCCATCTATAATGGAATCTGATTCCCTATTCTTGTGTGTCTGAAGAAAGCTACAGTGTACTCATATATATATAATAAATAAATATATCTTTAAAAATGTTTCAGCTTAGACAAGTTAGTGAAATTTTATTGACACTGCATTTTACATAAATACGCATACAGCTATTCACAAGAGCCGATGAGCTGCCAACCGTTTAATAGGTAGCACACTATGATTTCATTAGCTCACCATCATGTTTCAGATAAGTACCATAAATTTACCCTGTGCCATTTGATAAAGGAAGGACATTTACTTGAGAAATAAAGAGAAAATAATATAACAAGTAACCTTGTCATGTGCACTGTGCTCTGCCAACCAACAACACTGGAAGCATTTGGGAAAAGTACATCAAGGTGCTCTCTATACTTGAATCCTGCCTTGTAACAAGATTTGCTGTTGTGTAAGAAAATGTAAAGAGAGGTTTAGGGCTGGTGAGATGGCTCAGTGGGTAAGAGCACCCGACTGCTCTTCCGAAGGTCCAGAGTTCAACTCCCAGCAACCACATGGTGGCTCACAACCATCCGTAACAAGATCTGGCTCCCTCTTCTGGAGTGTCTGAAGACAGCTACAATGTACTTACATATAATAAATAAATAAATCTTTAAAAAAAAAAAAAAGAGAGGTTTATTTGTGATGTGAGGAGTGAATGGAAACAGTGCACTAAGGGAGCAAAGAAGTAGGTAGACCAGGTGCCGTGATCACAGTACATCATATATATGCACATATATAGTTGTGAACACCATGGCAACGTCATAATGAAGTTTTCATCTTGTTGAATCCATTGTAATAAAATAAATAAATTATTGATATAATTATATATGATGGATTTCTAGTGTCCTCTTTGCCCAGTGCCATTTGAGAGGTCATGTTCCAAAAGTTGTCTAACAGAACAAAGTCAGTCAAGTTCTCTTCCTCTCTTGGTGTATTAGGCTACAAATATCTACTGGCTGCTCTGCAAGAGAATTCTTGAACTGTTAGCATTCACAACCCAAAGATATAGAAGTTATTTCTCAATTTAGAACATATTAATGTCTGTAATAGTCACAGTACTTTGCCCGGATTCTTTCTTCATCACCTGTGGTCATCATGCACAAAGTCTGTGAGTAACCAGGATGGAGATGGCCAGGACATCTCCTAGGATTGTTTCCTCAGAAGGCTGTCCTATGAGTAAGTCACTTCTAAAGTATGCTGAACCACAGACTTTCTTATTTAGGGTCATATGTCTTATGAACCCACTTATCTTTTGAGTGAGTAGGTTAAATACAAAACATGTTTCATTGTTGCTAGTGATATCTTTTGAGGCAGTCACAGTTTAAGTGTAATGGTAAAATTTAGTTCCATCTCCATACTCAAGGATAGGTCTGAGAAGCAATTACTGAGATAAAATTCTCATAGACAGAGCAAAAGATTACAAATATAAAGGGGGAATTTACACTGACAAGGTTTAAGGTTGTATTCAGGTATTTTCTCCCTAAATCTTCAAGCAAACAGAAAAGTTTAAAGTATATGCTAATAACAGTAAAGTTGCCAACTACTATTGTTACAAGATGCCTTTCAGAGCCTTTCTTCTTTTTAACCTTTATACATGGAAAAATCTAGCAAATGCCTTAAAATGCCCCTTAGGCTTACCACATTATAAAACAGTATTCATAAAAGTATCAAGCCTAGTATAAATCAGTTTGTAGGCAGTGAAAATAAAACACTTGTGTCTTAAAAATATCAGATAGTAGAAATTCAGATGTAGAATGTGTAGCAACGTTGAAGCACAACTTTATTTTTTTTCATTTAAAGTCTCATCATAATACCTCAGGAAAAATTATATATACAGAGTTTTATAAACTCACAAGCTAGAGTTTTGACCTCATGCTTTCTGCAGACCTTGTTGCACATGCTTGCTCTAAAATTCATCCTGATTTTCTCTTGAAGATTTCTGTTATATGTAAGAGACATCATGCTTCTCTGCACTAAAGCAGCGACCTAAGTTCTGATTTGTGTAAATTTGTACTTAAGAGGTATTTTCTAATCTAATCATGATGGTTATCCAATTCTTAATGAAAAATGCTTGTACCTGTGTTGAACAGTCTAGTCTGTCTGATTTCCATCACATTTTCTATATCCAAAAGAAGAAGGAAGGGGAAGAAGAGGAAGAGATGGAGATAGAGGAGGTAGAGAAGAAAAGAAGAGAAGAAGCAAAGAAGGAGAAGAGGAGAAGAAGAAGGAGGAGAAGGAGAAGAGGAAGAGGAAGAGGAGGAGGAGGAGGAGGAGGAGAAAATATTAGAATTTTGACTTCACAGATTCCTAGAATAATAAAACTTACTCCCATTTGATAATCATATTTGCCTTAAATGGCTGAACTATTTTTATTCTAGAAGTTATGCATCTAACCCTATTTCTAATTAAAATAGTAATTCAAACATCACTCTTTTGTCTAGTTCCTATAAGAATTTGACAAGGAAAAAAAATCCAAAGATAAAAACAGGGAGAAGGCATTATTGACAAGGATTCTGAGAAGAAGAGCAGGTCAATTTGCTTAAATAGAAAAATTAACAAGTATATAAGCAGCAAAAGGTCTATATTATAAGCTAGGGGACTCAAATATTTTTTTAAACTATTAACATCATCCTAAAATGTAGACATTAATAGATTACTCACACTGTCTCTTTTGATTCTCATGAAACAGATCTAATGATTTCTATGGCAAATTTCTGTAACTTGAACCAGCAATGAACTAGAGCAGCATAGGATCCCTCTGGGGAGAACAGGAATTCTAGGCCAACTTAGACTGTAATGTAGGTCACTAGAAGTTCTTGTACCAGAACAAGCTATAAATAAAACACTGGAGTAAGAGCTAGGGCCTCAGAATTCAAAGTAATTTCTCTTTCTTTGTTGTGAGTCCTTCCCCGTCTATTTTCCCTTTGAGGTATTAGGTACCCAGGCCATCTGTCTATGTCTGTCTGTATCCCTCTTATGTGCAATTCACATTCTTCTACACACCCCTCACTTTTCCTTCTTCTCCTCACTGACCTCCCATCTCTTTTCATCTAACTCACCATGTGTGCCAGCCCCATGCTGGTCTTTGTCCTTTATTTTCTTCCCATATAGTAAGAAATATACAACAGCAGTATGGATATGACAGCACACACAGAGATGGGAGAGGGAGAGAGAGAAAGGGAGAGAGAGGGAGAGAGGGAGAGAGAGAGGGAGAGAGAGAGAGAGAGAGAGAGAGAGAGAGAGAGAGAGAGAGAGGGAGAGAGAGAGAGAGAGAGAATAAGGCAGTATTGCCTGCTGCAAAGCCTAACCTACTCTTGCTTTCTAACTGTGAAATTAGTTCTGTGGAAGGCCACAAAAATGGGTAATAGGAAAAGAACACAGGCAATTAAAAAAAAAGATCTCAATATCAATTGATGAACGTGAGTTAAACTTATGTTCCGAAGTAACATAATGAAACCCTGAAGGCATTAGATAACATTAAATAAGTCAGCTTACTCTGGACATTCTCATATCTTCACATAAAGTATGATTTAATTAAACATGATTTTGACCTCTTCTCCAGAAAGCACTTGAAATAGCAACTAAGCTTAAGTCTCATTATTGAGCTTTCTTGGAACTCACTATGAAAATCAGGGTAAGCTGCCACTCACAGAGATCTGCCTGCCTCTGCTTTCTAATTGCTAAGATTAGCACCATCATGTTTATAATAGAATAGCATTCTAAAATTATTTTATTTTTATGCGTGTGTGTGTGTGTGTGTGTGTGTGTGTGTGTGGAGGGGGAGTGTATATGTACAAATGACTGCAGAAGGCAGAAAAGGGAATCAGATTTGTGAAGCTGGAGTGATAGTTGTAGGATACCTGATGTGAGTGCTCACAACCACACTGAATGTTCCAGAAGAACAGTATGTGCTGTTAACTGGTGAGCCATTTCTCCAGACCCTACAGTAGATTTTGAGACCTGATGATTTCTATGTGTTCTATTGTACATTTTAGTCTGTTTTTATTTGATGATTCAAAGGATCATCTAATTTTTAAGTCACTCATTCTAAAAGTATCATGAAACATATCAAAATAATAGTGAGTTCCTTCAAAATGGTAACACTTTGGAAATTTAGTGTAAGTTTAGGGTTTCTCTGTTATTTTCTAAATAATTGAATATATGTCTTTTTTTAAATTTCTGTTCTTAATTTTTCATTTAAGATTTCATGTAATAGGCCTTCCTTTATAGCTGTCTCTTGTGAGACTAGGCCGGGGCCTAGCAAACACAGAAGTGGATGCTCACAGTCAACTATTGGATGGATCTCAGGGCCCCCAATGGAGGAGCTAGAGAAAGTATCCAAGGAGCTAAAGAGATCTGCAACCCTGTAGGTGCAACATTATGAACTAACCAGGACCCCAGAGCTCTTGACTCTAGCTGCATATGTATCAAAAGATGGCCTAGTCGGCCATCACTGGAAAGAGAGGCCCATTGGACACGCAAACTTTATATGCCCCAGTACAGAGGAACACCAGGGCCAAAAAGTGGGAACGGGTGGGTAGGGGAACGCCAGGGTCAAAAAAATGGGAATGGGTGGGTAGGGGAGTGGGGGGTGTGTGGGGGACTTTTGGGATAGCATTGGAAATGTAATTGAGGAAAATACGTAATAAAAAATAATAAAAAAAAGATTTCATGTAATATGCTATAGATTATAAATTTTGAAATATAATCTTCGTTCCCACTCTCATTTTTCTTTTCAAATATATTCTTATTTACAAACATAATATGACTTTCATTTTTGGTTAAAATAAAACTTTAATACTTAATTTCTTATTTTTGAGAAACTGTGCAGTAGAAAACAACATAAAATACAATGTCTCATTAGTTATATAGACAAAGGAACTGTGGAATGACGGGTGAAAATAATGACACAAAGCTTTTCATAGGATGTGGCATTCCCCTAGTCTTCCCAGATGGGTGGAGATTTAAGGATCTAAGGATTTCAGTATGTTTTGTTAATCCCACTGGGAGAGAATAAGGCCACCGCACAATCCTCGAGCCAACTTTGAAGCTTTATTAAATACTTGTCCGGATGATGGACTCTGGCCAGATTCATACCCAGAATTACCAGCAAATAACTGCAAATTAAATAAGTTAGGTACTTATAAAGTCAAACCCACAAGGCTGCGTTCTTTCCTCCTTTGTCTAATCGGGCCCAAGCATACCACCTTGATGTACTTCCGGTCTGTGAACCTCCTTCCTACACGTGATCAAACATATGCCGTATATTTCAGAAAACTAATCTTGTTTACAAAAGTGAAAATGGATGGCTTGTTATCTTACATGAATAACAGCCTGCAGCATTCCAGGAAGTTATCTGCCCTTGGGCAAGTGGGGCTTACTTACAGTTCAGAGGCATTTTTGTTTTATAGATTTCCTAAGCACAGTTATTAAAATTTAAAGCATAGCTTTAGGCCTCACAGTTTCAGCAAGACAAAATGTACTACCAAAGTTGAAAATCATACTAATTTTTTAAAATATTTTGTAGTAATATTTTGTGCATATTCATAAAACATGTGTTTGGATTTTATTTGAGAATGTTACTAAAAATATAAGACTTAATGTTAATTAATAATGACTGTTTTACAAAGAACATTAGAAGAAACTTCACAAGTAAATTATAATTTGCAATAAAGTCCTTACAGAAATTTATATTTATAGCCTTCCATTCAGTACCTACTGAATTTACAAAATAATACTCCAGGATAGATCATGTTATCTACAAAGGAAATGAGGAGGACAGAAAGATGAAGGAAGGGAGCAAGGAAGGAAGGAAGGAAGAAAGGGAGGGAGGGAGGGAGGGAGGGAGGGAGGGAGGGAGGGAGGAAAGGAAAGAAGATATACTACAAATATTTCAAAAAAGTATTTAAACCAAGTAGTAGCCCATGCAATTAGAAGATGGTTGCACACTCCCTTGAGAATGTGCTCTGGGAAGCCACTCTGGATGCATGCAAAATTGCTTTGTGCTTTGTGGACACAGTGCAAAGACAAAAATGATGTATCAGGTGAAAATTATTGAAGATAACAAGCAACCACTGATAGATTAATTTATGTGAAAAGAGAAATGAGATGAGGTTAAAGGCAAAGATCATAATTGTGCAAGAATGCAATAGAAAGAACAGGGGAGTAAAAGCTACCAAGGGCAATCCATAGACTGAACCAACTCTTCCCTTGAGAATGATCAATAGAAAATTACAAGTCCTGCGTCTAAGATGAAATTCTCTCTACTCATTCATCTTTACCAGCAGGGGGCTGGGCACCATAGACCTCTATCCATCTCACCTACACAGACACACCTACACAGACAAACACACAGACAGACACACACACACACTTAAGCTATGTCATTTGTGCCATCTGCCCAAGGTTCACAGGGCAAATTTTGCATTGACCTTAATGTTTCTTTCCACTCAAGACTCCAAATGAGCCCTTAGCACTCAAGTCCACCTCATTGTGATAAGTTCCCAAAGACCTTGGATGCCTCCTGTGTGATTCCTTGTCTCTCTGAGTCCTACTCTGAGAATCACTATGCTGTGGAGAGGCCTTGTTTCTTCATGAGCAAAATTCTGGCTCTTCCAAAGTGTCCTGTGAGTGTGATTCACTTCCACTAACTAACAGGCATGCTGTTGTCCCCTGAAGATGTGGATGCCTTTGTCATCTGAAGTGCTTACATTTAACCATCACTGGGCCAAGTCTGATGCCACCTATTAGACATTGTCTTATTCTTGTAATTTGGTGATTTTTTTTTTCTTTTTTAGCTTCAGGCATACTGTCCTTCACTCCAACATTCTTTGAGATTTTATTGTCCACTATGTGATTTTTAACAGCCAGATAAGTTCATTGGACTCCAATATTCCAAAGATTATGACACTTATATGCCATCTACCTTGAATTTCCATGCCACCATCACTTCCAATGTCTGCAGTGCTTCAGGATTCAAGTTCATAAATACACTCCACATGGCTCCTTTTCTCTGGTGTTCCAACAGTCTTAATAACAACCCTTTATAGACAGCTAACCATGAGTTCCCTTGTCTTTATCATTCACTTGCTTAGCATCTTCCTTCCTGTTTACTTAGCTTAAATCCATGGCCAGTAATTATGCTTTGCCATTTATCCTCAATACTCTTGACCTTGTCTTTTTCCACTCACTTTTTCCTCCTCAGAACCTCAAGCCAAGGTCCATTTTACCACCTACTCTCTCCTGTACCCAGATTGATTGAAAGAAAGACAGAGGCATATTATCCTCACTGTGACTTCACAATCACGACACACCAGTTTTCTCTCCTTTCAAAAAACATACTAAATTTTTTATCGATTAAAAAAAGAGATTAATCCATTGTTGCCACCAACTGTCCTCAAATCGTTCCTGTAGACTTCTTGATCTGGGATGATGCAGTACTAATTTTTGATAATGGACAGCCATGTTAGTGCATTTATTTAGTTTAAATGCTCACCCTGTCCCTTACACATTCAATTCCCAAGCCTTTGAAACTTGTCCCCATTCCCTTTCTTAACAAGGGAACTTGATCCTTCTTCCATGGAGAAAACCATAGGATCCAGAAGAGCACTCCATCAAGTGCCTAGCTTGCTGTGTCCCAGGGGTGCCTGCTCCCTGCACTCAGCAATTCATCAGTTCTCTTCTGTCCCAGTTAGGTCACCAGCTGTTCTCACTGCCCTGAATCACAGTTTACAAATGTAATTTTTCTTTTCTTACCTTTTCTTCCTTCAATTTAACTAACCACCACAACAACATCAACCTCAATTTCCTTGCAGATAGACAGACCACTACTCTTCCCTATTACAAGTTCAAGCCTCAAGTTCACTCAGACCCATCTTTAGCATCTTATTTTGAATTCCTTAGCCTAACCTAGGAAGCCAGATTCCTTTTGTTCAGGTTGCTGCTTTATTTTGAAAATGCATCCTTACCCTTGCACCTTATTTTAAATATTAATGTTAGCATTTTCTGTCCTTTCATCTGCAGAATGTAAGCCAGTAAGGCAGAGTTTGGGGCTGTTTCAGGTATTTATAAAAACAAAACCTGCAATACTTGACAATTGTTCGTAAGACATGACTTGGATGAATAAAAAAAATCAGATTTTCTTTCATAAACACTTATATTTTTATGCAAAACAATATGACACCTTCTTTTCTTAGAAACCAGACTAGTCTTTTCTGTTCAAATACAAATCCTAAAATATTTCTACACAATTTAGGATGATTTATATGAACAATCACACCAAATCATAATCATTTTCTACTGTCTTGTGGTTTAGGGATCATAAGAAAAACACATTTGGCTGTGGTATTTAGGTTTGAATAAATGGAATCATGCCAAAGAAAGCTCTCTTTTGTACATCCTTGAGTTGTCATGGTATAATGCATGCTATTCAGGAATGTGACCACAGAGAGGAAAGCAGCCATAATCAACTTCCTCAAAATCGCTTTACAAACAGGGATAATCAGTTCTTGATTTAGCTAAGGAAATTCCAAATATATATATATATATAAAATTATTGACCCTCATACCCCAAAACACAAACACCACATGTTCTTTCTCATCTGTGGTCCCTTGCTTCAAATCTTTAAATGTCAATAGATAATCTGAACTAAATTCAGAGAAGAAAAAAAAAAACAGGAAAGAACAAAAAAACCAGGGGGTGGGAGCTAGAGGGGGAAATAGCAGGATTCAAATAAGATTCAGGGAAGAATAATCAAAAAAGGGACAGAAGCGTTAATTGCGGGAAGAGGAGGGAGGTCAATACAGAAGGAAGGGGAGTGAGGAGGGATAAACAACATTAAAGTTGTTCGGAAATCAAAAGGAATCAAATTATTTTATACTTACCTAGAATTATAGATAAACCATGTTTAAAGCATACTTCTATATATGATTTATAGTAATTAAATTATAAAACATTTCTAAGGGGTGTGTGTGTGTGTGTGTGTGTGTGTGTGTGTGTGTGTAAAAATAATGAAGGAAAGGGGGGTCCACTTGAGATGGAGCAAGGGAATGTGTGGGAAGGCTTAGGGGGAAGAAAGGGAAATCACACAATTATTTTTTAATTAAAAAAATAAATTAGAAGCCTTCAAAATAGATCTGAAATTTTTCTTTTAAAAATCAACCTCTTTTTAAATAAACAAGTTAAACAAGTTTCTATATTGTCATTTTCAGAGACAATGTTTCTTGCTTCTGCCCCAAGTCCCCAGCTCTCTGCCTTGTCTTTCCTGGTCTCTGTAGAGATGTAGAGTGATTTGGACACAACCTGGTTATTTCAAAGGCTACCAAAGAGTTTGCCCAGCAGAAATACTGCAAGTTCTGTGGAGTCCCACTTTTCTGTTAGTTATTTTTCTATCCAAGTCCATAATTTGAAAGAAGAGAGGGGTGTGGCCAATTCCAATTAGCCAATCAGAGACGAGAATGGGAAGAGTAAGCTGAAAAGCAACAGTACAAGACCTAGACAAGTCGTCAGTCATGTCCTCTCCGGTCCACGCAGGTCTGCCTCACATACATTTCAGCACACAGCTTTGACCTTTCCTCGTCAGTAAATCTGTGTTGTTATTGCTCTTATATTACTGTGCATGCCTATTCTTCTTAAAGGTTTAGATGACCTTTAGAAGACAATAATGTGTTCTTCCTGACACATTCCTAACTAATTTTATTTAAATCATTTTCAAACATACAGGGCTGTTATGACTGCTTCTTGGAATGGCTAGTATTTATGCTGTCATTATTCTGACCGGTATAAATTTCATCCTAAAATCTGCTAGTACAATATTATTTTTATGCCTTGCATTAATTTGAATTCAAACATAGTTAAGTAAACAAGAACCACTGCAGTATTCAATACATATACTGAGCAACAGGATTGTGTGCAACCATGATAAAACAGAAAGACTAGCTCAGGTAACTAGTGAGAAGGAAAACAAGAGAACAAAATTAAAAATATTAAATCATAACACTTCCAAACTGTGTGTGTTTTTACAAAGTTATGAGAGTTTCACACAAAACTTTCCACCACCAGCAAACATCAGAAGGCACATATATATCAGATTCCTATGATATTCCAAATATGTACTGAGTATATACTTGTTTTGTAACTTAAAAACTCTTTATATAAATGCTATGTGTTAGGACAGCAAAAATGACTCAATTGGTACATACCTCCCATGTGAGCATGATGATCTAATTTTGATTCCTCACATAAAACAAAACAAAACACACACACACACACACACACACACACACACACACACCCTAAACAAAACAGGCATTGTGTCAAATGTCTCTAAATTGGCAGATCTGGGGAGGTAGAAGCAGGAGAATTCCTGGAACTTCAGAGGCTATTGAATCTAGTCAAGTCACGGAACTCAGGCTTAGTGGAGATTCTGTCTCAAAAAAGGTTTGGAATGATTGACTAAGTCACCCAATAACAGCCTCTGGCCTGTGCACACTAGCACACTTGCATGGATGTTGCATATAACACTGCTTGTATGGAACATTGCACGTAACACTGTGTGTATGCACACATGTGCACATTCACACACGCGCACACACACAATGACAGCCCCAATTTATTGAAGTGTTATAACTACCTAACTGCAAAGGTATTCTATACTACTTCACAGCTCATGTTCTTTCAGCTGTTGCAAATTAGGAAGAAGCTATTACTTAAATTTGTTTTGCAAGAGGTGCAAATTGAGCAGGAAGAAAAGAAATGAGAGAGCTGCTGGTGAGTTCAGGAAGGGTGTAGACAAACCTTTGCTCTGGAAGATTTAAGAATGGCATGCATAGGGTTAGGTGCTTTCCTCCACACGGTCATAAAACATTTGAAGAGACAGAGAGTGATATATTTTGAGAAAGTATTTTGTGCCCACATCATAAATCTACAGAGATAAAATCTGTACTTTACTCCACAGGTTACTGGGAGTGCTTTTAAGAGTTTGATTGCATAAGAAGAAGTATGTGGAAATGGACTTAGGAGAGGAGGGAAGGAAGCCTTTGCACAGTGAAGACTTGGCATGAAGATGTGACACTGGAGCACATGCAGTGTGGTGATGATGGTATACAAGGACACAACTTCAAGGCAAGGGCATTCATGAACAGAGAAAAGGTAAAATGGCACCCTAGGATACTTGAGTCAGATGCCATAGAAAGTAAAAGCCAAAGGTCAAAAAATTAACAAAATGTTTCATTCTAGATTGATACAAATAATGAAGGGAAATTAAAATTCAAAAGCTTTAAAAAATCTATGAGCAAAAAATCTTGGGAAATGGAGTGATTATAGTTAAGAATCAAAAGGTATAAAGTAGCATCCAAATAATGGTAATAGGACTTCTTACCCAAGACAAAAGTGAATAAACCAAAGTGTATTTACTTATGATTATATTATTGTATGAAATAACAGTTCATGCGTAAAAATCTATAAATTGAAATATTCTTAAAAATAATGGCAAAAATAAAGTAAGCTCAAATATATTAAGAAAAATATTTTCAAATCGACACACATATTTATACACAAATACATGCAAACACACACACACACACACACACACACACACACAAATAAATACCATACCATAGAGGATAAACTTCTGGGAAAAAAAGTAATTTCAGGTTGAAAGTATCATGCATGAATCATCCTAGATTTGTTTCCTTACTGTGCCATGTCTTCAGAAACAGGATTCTAACTTAAAATGCAGAGATGTAACCAAGGGCTGCATCAATAATTTACATTGTTTTGGCAGTCATTGGGACTACCCTGTCCAGACATTCAAATGGATATTTTTTATGCTTGGTCCTAAAAATTTTTGTTATCTAGGATTCTTGTAGGAAGCACTGTCATCTTGAGTGGCTTAAGTCACATACACACAGAGATCTGTATATACATATACAATTGTGTCTATTATATATAAAATAGACATATGTTTAGCTAAATATAAACTTGATTCCTTGAGGGTTATCCAACTCCCTTGTTGCTAAGAGGGAGGCAATTAAACAATCTGACTCAGATACAACACCCATGAATCACAACAATGACCAGCATAGCCAGAAATACATAAAAGTACAATAAATGGCACCCATGTGGGCAAGCCAAGAGTTGTCTAAGTCATTTAAGGGTCACTTAACAACAGGAAAATTATGTCTACTACTGAAAACTTAGACATCTCCCTTGGACTAGTGATATCATGGACATTAGGAAAGATTCTACTCACAGAGACTGTGGCAAAACAAACATGGGACCTGCACATGTTCAAGACAGACAAGGCTCCAGCACTGAGAGAAAGAAGTGGACTCAGAGTCTAACCACTAATCAGGAAGCTATTTGAAATTGATACCTGCTGATAAGGAGAATCAGTTTTTTCTGAAGATGTCTCGTTGGCTGTATTGACCACACTCTTGAGCAGACTCCATACCCAGGACTTGTTTGGCCAACACAAAATGAACTCCGTGATTGTTTTTTCTATGTGTAAGCTTATTGTTCCATTTTATTTTGTGATGCTTTGATATTTTTTGTCTTGCTGGGCTTTTTATTTATTTTGATTTTTGTTTTGTTTTAACAATTTTTTTGATGGGAGAAGACCAGAGAGTTGTGTGAATACGGAGGTAGGGAGAACCTAGGAAGAGTTGGAGAAGGGAAAACATGATCGAACTGTATGAAAAAAAAATACACTTAAAAATAGGAAAGAATTTAATAATGTCACTTTGCTTGAGCAAATTCCTTGAAATAATTCCTAATTATACTCTAAATTTTATCCTTAAACCTCAGAGAATTGTAGCTACCACCTATCACCAAAGAAGTCTCTCTTTATATCAAATGCAGACCACTACGAAAACCCACAAGTGGAGACAATATAACTATAAACAAACTGTGAGGCGCCTAGCCTTAACTAATAAACGATATCACTCTTTCTGTATCCATGGGGCATCGAATATGGAGGAAGATGACACAGAAAGACTGGAGTGTCAGAACACCATAAGAAACACAAAGAGAGAGGAATAACTCTATAAACAAGTCCATAGCAATGGCAATATAAATGGACATGTTCAAGGGTAAAGAGAAAAACTGTGGAATCCCATCCGTATGTAAAGAACTACAGGCAAATAGTGACTACTAGGTGAATGAATAGAATCTCCCAGGAAGGAGCTCCGTTACCAGTTGTCCAAGATATGAAATCATATCTCAGAAGCAATGAAAACAGAGAAGTCTGTGTTTATATATTTGTGCATATGTGCCCCTCCATTTAGGCATGTAACAATAATAAAGGAAAAAAAAAGGCTATCAATTTGAGTGTTGGGGGACACAGGGAAGGAGATGGAAAGAGGTAATTGAGAGTGACTGGGGGATGGTGGGGAATCGTGTAATTAATTCAATTAAAATGAGCAAAAATTGTGAGAATCCTTAATAAAAATTACCAGATATGCCAGGCATATCCCACCATTGAGGAGGCAAAAGCAGGTGGATCTCTCTGAATTAAATACCAGCCTGGTCTACAAAGCAGATTTCAGGACAGCCAGGGTTGGTTACACAAAGAGACTCTGTCTGGAAAAACAAAACAAGAAAACAGAGGGCGTGGGCGAGGGCGTGGGCGAGGGCGTGGGCGAGGGCGAGGGCGAGGGCGAGGGCAAGGGCGAGGGCGAGGGCGAGGGCGAGGGCGAGGGCGAGGGCGAGGGCGAGGATCACCAAATACATTTTAACAGTCAAGTGTCTATTTGTTATATGATTTTAATAACACATTATCAACATAATAGAACAAGCATCTCCCCAACATGTATTTTTAATCATTACTGTTGATTACATAGGATACCAAGAATACATTGGATAATTAAATACAGCCATAATTTAAATAAAATTGGCACATTGAACAAAGTAATCTAAAGAGCTTTTAAGACAACATTACCTGTTTTGTCCCTCCACTCTCCCCCAAATCAGGCTCATTTGTATGAACAGGAGGCTATGACTAAAGCACATACCCTGCTATGAGGATTCCTCAATTCAATCTTAGTCATGACTTTAATTAGACACGTATTATGAGCATTCCAGTTATTTGACAAATTTTTGTCCTAATTTGGAACATGTGACAGATTTAGTATAAGATGGCTAAATACCTATGATCTCATTAGAAGACATGAGAATTTAAATTTTCCAACTAACTTTTAATGTAACAAGGATATTACATATGTGAAGTTAAAGTAAATAAAAATCCAAACAAAACTTGTATCTAAGTTTGATCTTCAAGGGCGTGTTCTTCACCTAAGGGGTAGCTCATTTGTATTGACATATGTAGCTCATTTTCACGGTGGTTATTTTAACTTAATTGTTCTGTTTCTGTGGGGTCACGTAGGGTCATGTAGGTTTGCCCATTATGACATTGGCATGCTTGGTAGACACTCGAGCTGCTTCCAGTTTTTGATATTTTACACACCATGGCATTTATCATGAAGGCTCTGTCTCCTGCACACTGACAAGTATCTCTCTCTGGGTTTATAGCCTACAACTGATTTATAAGATGTAAAACTCCTTCATCTTTACTAGGCAATATCAATAAATATTCTCTCATATTTCCATAAATCTACAAAGCTGCAAAGAAAGAGCAAGCCTTTTTAGAGCCACATCCTTCTCTCTGACAAACCTTGAAAACTCGGCAAACACAATGACTAAATGGAAACTCAATGTCATTTTAATTTCCAATTCTCCAATGTATATTAAGTTTGAAAAACTCCTTTAGCAATGACTTGCTTGTACAATTCATTTTCCTATTCCCTTTTGTATTTGTTCTT
Organism: Mus musculus; assembly: GCF_000001635.26. NCBI lineage: Eukaryota > Metazoa > Chordata > Mammalia > Rodentia > Muridae > Mus > Mus musculus. The sequence goes on from NC_000069.6 coordinate 80,513,324, forward strand.
TGATATATATAGCACACAAACTAACAAATATCTATATATTGCCCTTTCTCTTTTTTTTCAAATTTTTATTAGATATTTTCTTCATTTACATTTCAAATGCTATCCCGAAATTCCCCTATACCGTCTCCTTCCCCACCCACTCCCACTTATTGGCCCTGGCATCCCCCTGTACTGGGGCATATAAAGTTTGCAAGACCAAGGGCCTCTCTTCCCAATGATGGCCAACTAGGCCATCTTCTGCTACATATGCAGCTAGAGACACGAGCTCTGGGGTTGCTGGTTAGTTCATATTGTTGTTCTATATTGCCTTTTCAAAGTTTGCCTGCAATTATTTTATCTATATGTATTTTATACATTTTTTTAGATTTAATCATTAGTGCTAAAATAATTTGTGAGTATAAATGTAGATTTTTTTTTAAAAATTAGTCTTGTTTTTTTTGGATGATAGATATGTAATGCTGAGTGTTTTGGTTCAAATCATCACTAAGCAGTTCAATTATTCATAATTAGTTCATTCAGATTTCTTAGTTTAAAATGAAAAAGACGGTTTTATTTATTTTTCAATATTCTAATATTTAATAAGTATATGCCTGTGTACTATCCCAGCTGGTACGAAGTCAAACATATCTCTGAGGGGCAAGTGAAGCTGATTATAGGAAAGATTGAAAAAGATTTAAGACACAGCTATGGGAAGGCTGCAGGTCTATTCCAAGCCAGCAGCAATGCCATTGCCATGGAAAGCAAAGCCACAAGATAACAGAAACAGTGTTGCTAAAATGTACATAAGACATTTGTTCCCATCACAAAAACCTCTCTGCTCCTTCCACTGAGGTCCCTACCCTTGAGCATCAGGTGCACCTCCTCTTATCCTTCCATGTCTCAGCAGGCTGGGAAATCTGCCAACAGACCCTGACCTGCCCTGACTCTGCCTGGCAGGCAGACTTTCTCTCGCTCTCCCTCTTCCCCTCCCTCTCCCCTTATCCCTCTCTCTTCTTCAGAGAAGCAGCAAACTAGCACCAGTCATGCCTGCAATTAAATATAACTTGCTTTTGATGCACTGAGTTTTAAAACTTCCTCTTATTTTAAATCCTGCCTGAGGCTCTGGTTTTGTGTTTCTGACTGAGTTTCACCTACAGCACTTTCATCTCTGCAATTCTGGCATATTTTTCACACCCAGGCAAGTCTCCGGGGCCCAGCTGTAGCTTGCTTACATTTTTCATTCTTGTTCATAATATGTACTTTATCATTATTTACCCTCTAAGTTTTCTTGAGCCCAGTGGCAAAAGTGCTTTCTTTTGTGGGTGATTTTTAAGCTGCTGATTCCAACTCAACCATGCTTTCCAACCAAGCAATGCTTTTCCTTATATTTCCATTCTTCTTATTTAGTTAGCGTTGATGATGGAATAGTGGTGGTGAGCACTTTGGAGCATCTCTTCACCATGTTTGACTCTGCACCTCTATAACATATTTTTCACATTCCTCAGCAACTTTATTTTTACCTTCACTTATTTTTGTTGTGATGAACCCTGCCAGAGAAGAGTTCATTTCATTTTCAGTTATATTTAACTGTGCCTGATATATTCTTGATTGTTATATTTGTATAATTTAATTAGTTAATTATTATAGTTTTATATTTTAATTTTCCCCTTTTCTAGCATTTATTCATTAAATGTTCAGTGCCCCCTCCCATATGAAATGTCCACATTTTCTTTCTTTTCTTTATATTTCTCATTTCTTTTTCTTTTTTCATGTATCCTTCTCTTATAAATTTTCCCAGTTCACCTCTGTCTACTCTTTCCAGTACCCCTCTCTCCCAGATCCATTTCCCTTTAGAAAAGACCAGACCTACCAGTGATATTAACCGAATGTGGCATAACAAGATACATTGAGACAAGGCACAAACCCTAATATCAAGGCTAGTCAAGCAAACCAGTAGGAGAAAAATGGTCCGAAGAGCAGGCAAAGCGTCAGAAATAACCCCCACCCTTTCCACTGTTTGGCGTCTCACAAAAATCACAACCTAACGTGTATGCAAGGGAACCATGAAGGCTGCCTGATGGCCTCTTAGGTTTCTGCGAACCCCTATGAACCCTGCATAGTAGATTGCATGGGCTGTGTTCTTCTGGGTCCTTGACCCCAATGGCTCCTAAAATCCTTTCTGCTATATCTTCCTGTAGGGTTCCATAAGCTCTGCCTAATATATGGCAGCAGGTCTCTGCAGCTCCTCATAACTGCTAACAAAGGACGTCTCTCTGATATTGACTGGTCTAGGCATCAATCTATGAGTATAGTCAGTTTAATTGACATTTTTTGTTGTTCTTTTGTGTTTGGATCTACCCTAGGTCTCTGGGCTATCTCACTTCTGGGCCCTGGCCATCCAGGCAGTGTTGAACATGACATGCCTCTTATGGCATAGGTCTTAAGTTAGACCAGTCATTGGTTGGTCACTACTGCAAGTCTAGGCTACCCATTTCGGCAGGCCTTCTGGCAAGCAAGAAAGATAGTAGGTAAAAGGTTTTGTGGCTACATTAGTGTCCAAGTTCCAACACTGGACATTTTTCCTGGTTGCAAAGATGGCTAGTTCAGGCCCTGAGTCTTTCATTCCTACAAGTCCTTGTTAGGATCACCATCATAAGCTTCAGGAAGTTTCCTTTGCACTAAGTTCCCACATTTTTCACCAAATGCCTCCAGTTCCAGTTCTCTCTCTCTCTCTCTCTCTCTCTCTCTCTCTCTCTCTCTCTCTCTCTCTCTCAATCTCTCCCTTCTTGTTTCCATTCTACCTGCTCTTAGTCCACCCACAAAATCTACTCTATTTCTCCTTCTCAGAGAGATACATACCGCCCCTCCCCACCCTCCACCCCCCACCACCAACCCCCGGTGGCCAAGAGCCTTCCATGTTACTTAGCCTCTCCGAGTCTGTGGATTTTAGAGATGATTATCCTTTGATTAACGACTAATATACAGTTATAAGTGAGCATATATTATAATTGTCTTTCAGGGTCTGGGTTACCTCACTCAGGATGATTTGTTTTTTTCTAAAACCATTCATTTGCCTGCAAATTTAATGATGTCATTTTTTGTAACAGCTCAGTAATGCTTCATTATGTAAATGTACCACATTTTCTTTATCCATTATTCAGGTGAGGGACATCTAGGTTGCTTTCAGTTTCTGGTTATTATGAATAAAGCTGCTGATAAACATAATAGAGCAAGTGTCCTTGTGGTAAGATGGAGCATCATTTGGGAATATGCCCAAGACCTTAGCCCTCTATTGGACATGGAGTTGATGAAAATCTTTTTCCCATTCTGTAGGCTGGCTTTCTGTCCTATTGACTATGTCCTTTGCCTTCCATAAGCTTTTCAGTTTCATGAGGTCCCATTTATTAATTGCCAATGTTAGCTCTGTGTAAGAAGTTGTCTCCTGTGTCAAATATGTGTAAGGCTATTCCGTACTTTCTTTTCTATTAAGTTAAATGTATCTGATTTTATGTTGAGGTCTTTGATCCAGTTGGACTTGAGCTTTGTGCAGAGGGAAAGACCAATGTGCATTTTTCTACATACAAACATCCAGTTTGACAAGCACCAGTTGTTGAAAATGCTTTCTTCTTTTTCCATTGTGTCTTTCTCACTTTTTAATTAAAAATAATGTATGCATAGATGTGTGGACTTACATCTGGCTTTTTAACTTGCTTCCATTGATCAATGTGTCTATTTTTATGCCAATACCATGCAGGCTTTCAAAAATATTTTCTTTTCTTTTACTTTTTTTCATTTTCAATACATTCCCACCACAAGTTTTCCTCCCGCCACTCCTTCCAGTACTCACCCTACCTGCCCTCTATACTGGGTCCACTCCTCCTCTGTGTCCCTTCAAAAAAGAGCTGGCCTCACAGCAATATCAACTGACCAAGGGATAAGAGTGTTTTTATTACTACTGCTCTGTAATACGATGATGATATCTCCAGATGTTCCTTTGTTGTTCAAGGTTGTTTTAGGACCCTGGGTTTTATATTTTTCCATATTAAATTTAGTATTATCCTTTCAAGGTCTGCAAGAATTGTGTTATAATTTTGATGGGAATTGTAAATGAATCTGTAAATCGCTTTTGGTAAGACATTTTACTATGCTAATTCCCCCATCCATTAACATGAAAGATCTTTGCATGTCCTGATATCTTTTTCAGTTTCTTCCTTCAAAGACTTGACATTTTAACCATGCAAGTCTTTCATATGCTTGGTTAGGGTCATCCCAAGATATTTTATATTATTTGAGGCTATTGTAAAAGGTGTTGTTTCCCACATTTCCATATTTAATTTTTTATTTTAATTTTATTTATTTTATATCTCAACCTTAATTTCTCCTTCCCCTTCTCCTTCAGTCCCCTGTCACTCCTTACGCCATCCACTCCTCCTTGATTTTTCTTCAGAAAATGTTGGGCCTCGATGGATATCAATCAGCCACAGCATATCAAATTGCAGTAAGACTGGGTACCTCCTCTATGACTAAGGTAAGAAAAGGCAATGCAGTAAGGGGAAATAGTTCCAAAGTCAGGCAACAGAGTCAGAGATATCTCCTTCTTCCATTGTCAGGAGTCCAACAAGAAGACCAAGCTACATTCTTGTGACATATGTGGAGTGTTTACATCAGTCCCACACATGCTCCCTAGTTTGTGGTTCAGTCTCTGTGAGCCTCTATGGGCCCAGGTTAGCTGATTTGCTGTTTGTTTGTTTGTTTGTTTGTTTTTTGTTTTTTGTTTTTTGTGGTGTCCTTGACACCTCTGGCTCCTCCAATTCTTCCATCCCTCTTCTGTGGGGTTACCCAAGCTCCACATAATGTTTGTCTATAGGTGTCTGGGTCTTTGTATCTGATTCCATAAATTGCTGGGTGAAGCCTCTCTGATGCCAATTGAACCAGATGCAAATCTGTGAGTATAGTAGAATATCATTAGTAATCATTTTATTGACTTTTTTAAAAATTTCATGTTTGGCCGGACAGTGGTGGAACATGCCTTTAATCTCAGCACTTGGGAGGCAAAGGCAGGCGAATTTCTGAGTTTGAGGCCAGCCTGGTCTACAAAGTGAATTCCAGGACAGCCAGGGCTATACAGAGAAACCTTGTCTCAAAAACAAAACAAATAAAAAAAAGTCATGTTTGTTTCTATTATGGATCTCTGGGTTATTATCGGATCTCGAGCCTCTAGTTCCTGGCCCCTGGACAGCAATAGGGATGGGTTCCCTCTCATGGAATAGGTCTCACAATGGACCAGTCATTGGTTGGCCACTCCCACAATTTCTACCCTATCTTTACTTCAGCATCTCTTGTTGATAGGACAGATTGTAGGTCAAAAGTTTTGTGACTGGGTAGGTATGCCAATCCCTCCACTGGAAGTTTTGCCCAGTTACAAGAGATGGTCTATTCAGACTCTATATCCCCCATTACTGGGAGTTTAGCTAGGGTCACCCTCATCGATTGCTACGAGTTTTTATTGGCCTACATTTACAGCTCATCAGAAATGCATCTCCATTCCAATTGCCTTTCCCAGAACTTGCTCCCTCCATCTTCCCACATCTTCCTCCTCCTGTTTCCATCCCTCCTCCATTCAGTTCCCTCTGCCCATCTACTTGTGGTATCTATTTCACCTCCCCTTCTCCGTCAGATTCATGGTCCTCACTCCTTGAACCTTTCTTGATACTTAGCTTCTTTGTGTATGTGGGTTGTAGCCTTGTTAGTGTTACCCAAAGGTATTTTATATTATTTGACACTATAATAAAAGATGTTGTTTCTCACATTTCCTTTTCTTGATTCCTTACACTATATCCCACGTGTGTGTTTTGGAACTGGCTGCTACAAGGAAGAAATAAGTTTCACTACAATTTTAAATTCAGTAAGAAATGTTCCCCTATTTCATTTTAGTTTTAAAAATATTTAGAGACATTTTGACTCATTGCTTAATCATCCTAATTTTAATGTTTCCATTACATATCATCTGAAAGAAATTAGTTTTAAAATTGGGGGAGATGTAATTAATCTTGTCATATCATTATGTAGCTCAAAGTATTTTTTAAAAATGTCTTTTGATATTTGTATCAACCCAAAAGCTTATTGTCTAGTCTCTAAATATTTAAAGGTTTTAAAAATTATCTTTGTTAGCCATGTTTAACTTAATTTCAATCTTAAAAGAGCTTAGTCTCTAAATGTCTCAGATCCTTATGACTTGTTTTGTAAAAAAGAATATTTTCTGCCTCCTTGATGGTGTTGCTCAAGTATTGGATACCATGTGATTTACTAAATACTTCTATCAGTTGCTGTTGTGAGAATCTTGAGTTCTCAGATTATAATTGTGCCTACAACTATTCTTTGAATTTCATAAGTTTAGCTTCAGTTTTTTTGAAGCCCATAAACTGCTTACATCATCATGATTAATGTTTCCTTAATAAATGGATCTTCTTCCATAGTCATCTATTGCTACATAACAAATTATTTTACAATTTAACAGTTTAAGAAAACAAAACTATATCATGTGTGAATGAATAAAAAAACATGAGAATTATTTATTCTGGTTTCTCTGACTCAAGATTCTTCATGATTTTTCATTAAAACCTTAACATACCAGCATCATGGTATCATTGGAAGACTTGACTGGGTGTGCATCTATGTTCATACTTACCCACATGATATCTCATATGATCTGGCCTCTCAACAATTCAACCTGTCTACAACAATGACTCAGGAAAAAGCAACTTCTCCCCTGAGTAATGAGTAACTCAAGTCAAACAGAAACAGTTTTTCCAAAACTAATTACAAGACACTTGGTACGTTTCATGGCTTAACTCATTGCATAATCAGCAGAAGTCATTACAAAAAGTGTGAAAACCGAGTGTTAAGAAGAAAGAAGTTACAGTAGGGGTTGCAGACTCAATTGATCTTTGATTTGAACTAAGCACTGATGTTGTCATTAGGGAAGAAAACAGCCAACAGACATCTGCTCATCATAGAATTCCCCTTTACTTATTTATTTATTTTTAACTCTAGATTTTATTCCCCTACTGGTACATCCTCCAACTGTTCCACATCCCATACCTCCTCCCTGTCCCCCTGTTTCCAGGAGGATATCCCCACCCCCTGTCCCCACCCTACCAGACCTCTAAACTCCCTGGGACCTCCAGTCTTTTGAGGATTAGGTGCATCTTCTCTGACTGAACCATTACCAGGCAGTCCTTTGTTGTATGTGTTGGGGGCCGAATATAAGCTGGTGTATGCCGTCTGGTTGGTGTTACACAATGGAATGCTACTCAACTATTATGAATGATGACATCCTGAGTTTTGCAGGCAAATGGATGGAACTTGAAAATATCATCCTGAGTGAGGTAACTCAGACCCAAAAGGACATGCATGCTATGTACTCATTAATAAGTAGATATTAGCAAAAAAAAAAAAAGTGCTGGATACACAAGATACAGCACACAGAACTCAAAAAGGTAAACAAGCTGAAGGGCCCAAGTGGTGAGAATGCCTCAGTACCACTTGGGAGGGAGAGGAAAGCAACCACAAGGGGGAAGGGAGGGAAGGACCTGGTAGGGAAAAGGGATGAGGGGTGTTGTAGAGAGGGGAACATGATTGGATATTGGTTAGAGAAAAGGACTGAAATCCCCCGAAGGCCAGCAGTAATAATGAGAACATGCAAACTCTGGAGGTAGGAGGTTGGGGGGACCCTCTAGAATGTACCAGAAACCTGGGAGGTAAGTGACTCTCAGGACTTAAAGAGACCTTGGATGAATTTGTAGAGCCCACCTCCAGCAGGAAAACAGGACATCAAGTGATGGATGGGGGTTGCCATCCTACAGTCAAAACTCTGACCCATAATTCTTCCTGTCTGAAAGAACTGCAGGGATGGAAATGGAGAGGAGCCTGAGAAAAAGAAGGTCCAGTAACAGGCCCAAAGTGGAAATCCAGCTCACGGGAAGGTCCCCAGGCCTGACACTATTACTGAGGCTATGGAGTAATCACAAAAAAGAACCTAGTATGACTGCCCTCTGAAAGAGCCTTATTAAAATTTAAATTCATATCGTCTTTCTGGCTTCTTTACAGTTTTGATATGTATAAAATAGTTTGTAATGCATCTGTGTTTTTTAGTTTGAAGGAAAATAGTAGTCTAACATAGCCTCTTCCTTCCTTGCTCATCCATATGCATACATCCATCCATCCATACATACATACTGTCTTAGTCAGGGTTTCTATTCCTGCACAAACATCATGACCAAGAAGCAAGTTGGGGAGGAAAGGGTTTATTCGGCTTACACTTCCATACTGCTGTTCATCACCAAAGGAAGTCAGGACTGGAACTCAAGCAGGTCAGGAAGCAGGAGCTGATGCAGAGGCCATGGAGGGATGTTCTTCATTGGCTTGCCTCACCTGGCTTGCTCAGCCTGCTCTCTTATAGAGCTAAGACTACCAGCCCTGAGATGGTCCCACCCACAAGGGGCCTTTCCCCCTTGATCACTAATTGAGAAAATGCCTTACAGTTGGATCTCATGGAGGCATTTCCTCAACTGAAGCTCCTTTCTCTGTGATAACTCCAGCTGTGTCAAGTTGACACAAAGCTAGCCAGTACAATTGACCCCTTGTCAACTTGACACACAAACACATCACTAGTAAGCCTCAACCCTTACAATCTTATTCATCCCCATTCTAAATAACTTTAAAAGTCCCACAGTCTTTACATATGCTTAAAATTTCAATCTCTTTAAAATATCCATCTCTTTTAAAATCCAAAGTCTTTTTACAATTAAAAGTCTCTTAACTGTGGGCTCCACTAAAACAGTTTCTTCCTTCAAGAGGGAAAATATCAGGGCACAGTCACAATCAAAAGCAAAAGTCAATCTCTAACCGTCCAATGTCTGGGATCCAACTCACGATCTTCTGGGCTCCTCCAAGGGCTTGGATCACTTCTCCAGCCAGGCCCTTTGTAGCACATGTGTCATCCTGTAGGCTCCAGACGCCTGTACTCCACTGCTGCTGCTGCTCTTGGTGGTCATCTCATGGTACTGGCATCTCCAAAACACTGCATGACCCCTTCAGTCCTGGGCCATCAATTGCAACTGAGGCTGCACTTTCACCAATGGCCTTCCATGGCCTCTCACAGTGCCAAGCCTCAGCTGTTCTGCTCAACTCCTTCATGCCTTCAAAACCAGTACCACCTGGGTGACTCTTACACATTACCAAGTCCAGCCACAGCACAAGGTACAACTTTGGCTATATCTGGAACACAGCCACTGTGCTCTCAGAAAACACCTCCCAGAAGATGTCACCTCAATGATGCTGGTCTCTTCTTAATCACCGCTAATTTCTTAGCTCCAGCTAACCAGCATCAATAGTCCCAGTAATGCAAAGTTTTTGCTTTAGTAGTTCTGGTATCTTGTTAATCACAGCTGATTCTTCAGCCCCAGCTAACCAGAACTACAGAATCTTCACAATCAAAACAGCAATGGCCCTGAAAAGAGTCTTTAATTTTCCCTCTGAAATTTCACAAACCAAACCTCCATCTTCTGCACTGTTCTCAACATTATCTTCCAAGCTCCTACACAACATCTGACAGAGCTCTTAACAACGAATGGATCTTCAAGCCCAAAGTTCCAAAGTCCTTCCACAATCCTCCCCAGAACATGGTCAGGTTGTCACAGGAATACCCCACTCTGCTGGTACCAATTTGTCTTAGTCAGGGTTTCTATTCCTGCACAAACATCATGACCAAGAAGCAAGTTGGGGAGGAAAGGGTTTATTCGGCTTACACTTCCATACTGCTGTTCATCACCAAAGGAAGTCAGGACTGGAACTCAAGCAGGTCAGGAAGCAGGAGCTGATGCAGAGGCCATGGAGGGATGTTCTTCATTGGCTTGCCTCACCTGGCTTGCTCAGCCTGCTCTCTTATAGAGCTAAGACTACCAGCCCTGAGATGGTCCCACCCACAAGGGGCCTTTCCCCCTTGATCACTAATTGAGAAAATGCCTTACAGTTGGATCTCATGGAGGCATTTCCTCAACTGAAGCTCCTTTCTCTGTGATAACTCCAGCTGTGTCAAGTTGACACAAAGCTAGCCAGTACACATACATACATACACAATATATGTGTACACATATACATACATATATAGTAGCTGGTATACACTTTATTTCTAGAAGTTCAGCCTTATCCTTTTCAAAATGTCTGTACATGTTTATGACTTCTTTTATTCAATGATATTTTTAGTTCATCCTGTCTGTCTTATTTTAGGGGTAGGGGGTAGATTGTACTGTGTGGATTGAATGCAAATGAAAGAAGAAATGCATAAGTACATGTACATAAATATCACTGCCTTTTTCCTAAAATGGTAGTCACAATGTATATTTTAATAAACTCCTCAACTCAGTTCATTATAAGAAGAGTAGCATTAATAAAATATGTGAAATGTAGATTAAAAGGGAGATACTTTTTTTACACAAACATAAGCACATGTTCTCAGGAATATAAAATTCAGAGGAAGAAAAAATATGCTTATCTAAATTCTCTTAGTACGTAGAAGTATTTCAATAAATTGATTTAATCATGTTGCAAACTCTATGCTGTAAGTTGTATTATTTCCATTTTACAGATGGAAAATGAGAATTGTAGAGCATGTGCAGTTCAACAAGAATGCAGAAAGAGCTAAAACGATAATTTTAAAATAAGGCTAACTCAGATTTTCAGTATTATTAATTATTACAAAATATCTTGCATAGACAGATCTGTGGTTTCTAAGGCAGATTCGCAAACATTGCCATCGAGGAAGAGAATCATAAGTTTGGTTCCTTTTACTCTGTATCCATCCTTGGCTCAGTCAGACTTTTATATGCTTATTTAATAGGTCTTATTTAAGTACATTTAACATGTGTTTATTTAATAGCAGAATTCTCTAAAAATTCTGCTCAACTTTGCCTTGGCAATGGACTTGTTTACCTTTGTAAATAGTTGAATTTAGGGAAATTGGGGTAAATCAGGCTAGTAAAAAATCTCCATGTTGACACATAATCCTTACCTGCTCCCATCCTTTCTATTTTATCATCTGGTTTGCCTTCAGCAGATTCTTTCATTAATTTTCATGATAAAGAGAAACATGATATAATGATTACATAGAAGGCCGTAGAATAATTCATTATGATATCTAGCCTTAGCCTATGCATACTAAGCATAGAAGCTATAGGTCTTGATAGAAAATATAAACATCCATGATGAAATTTCTTTGTGAGGTGAAATAAATAAAAATTCCTATCAAATTATAATTGGAAGGAATCAACGAGTTAACAGGATTCACACAAATAAAGCACTCATATTTATACTGGTTAAAATCATGGTACAAATAAGCAAGAATGTGATTGATTTAATTTGCCTAATAAATACCCACAGACAGAGAATGCTGTTACCAACTAACCTGCCTACCATCTTACTTATAACTATTTGTTCCATCATTCTTTGTTATGGCTTCTGTTGTTATTATAACACAGTATACATCAAAGAACACTACATATTCCTGCATGACTACTTCCCACAGAAAAAAAAAGCAAAGCACGAAAAACTAAGAACAGATAAAAAGGAACAGCAAAAGAAAAGCCACAACTTTTCAAAGGACTAATGCTTTTCCTCATCACAGAAACAGGTCTGATATGAATGTGGATGCTACAACAGAACATATAGGTGATAAATACTGAGTCTTATAGCCTCTCTGGGAGGAACAATACAAAGAAAAAGCTATAGGTGCCTTGCAAAAAGGCAACATTACTTGTATCCTGTCTCCTTGCAAGTCTTTGTGTATAACAAGTTATTAGTCTAGAGGATCGAGTTTGCTTGCGATAGTTATCTTGGAATGTCGTAATCCAAAACTAAATTTAAGGAGCTGTATATGGTGACTGTATCCTGTCAAACATCTTCTCACAAACCAAATTCCTTCAAAAAAGGTGTTCACACAGTGATTGGATGTATAAAAGACACAGAGGCTGAAGTTGGTACTGGTTGGAGTGAAGAGAACCTATCAGAAACCAGAGTGTATGTTATTTCTCTAATAATACATATATAGTTGTCCATGATTTCAACTCGATAATTTAAAAGACGTCAGAACATAAGTAAAATCTAATATCTCATTCTGGTCATGGCACAAGTAAGATTTGATAGAGATACATGAAAGATTGGCATAGGATAGTTTTCTGGTAGCATAGCACTTATATTGGACCAAGCATATTACTAAATGTTTATCAGAAGTACAAAATTAGCTCTTAAACTTATCTTGTATGCTTAATTGCTACAAATTATTTTATGTTTCTTAGATGCCTACTAAAACCTTGTCTTCTCAGCAACAAATAATTTATATATTCCTACCAAACACAATTACCTACTAGTAGTAGTGCTGGAAGAATGTATCTTAATATATCATGCATCTTAAAATCCAGTCTAATCTGTAGAAGAGATTTCTAATTCTATTCTATAATTTTATAGTTGTCAGGAAATAAATATTTTTCCTTATATAGTATATATCTTATTTTCTTATATAGTTAGAAGAACATAATAATTTCATTGATATACCATTTAGTTTATTGTATCAGATCTCTCTCTCTGCCTCTGTCTCTCTTGCCTCTCTGTTTGTCTCTCTCTGTCTTTCTCTGTCTCACTCTCTCTCTCTCTATTGCTCTCTCTCTCTCTCTCTCTCTCTCTCTCTCTCTCTCTCACAAACACACACACACTTCTTTTTCCATGTTGGTTTATGAACAGACAAGATTATTTTAGCGATATCCATCCTCCAAGATATCACAGACTGCTAAGGGAGATTCTGAACTACTTAAAGAACACCAGGCTTTAGTTCAGTCTTGCTGAGCAGTCAGTATATTCAGAGAGGTCTATACTGTAGAGATCATTTTTAAAATTTAAATGCATGAATAAATGTCAGAGCTGCTGGTGAGATTACAGAATAACCCTTAGTCTTATACATATTCACCATCCACATCTGCCCCTGTGGACTGAAAAGGACTTGCAGTTTGTCCATGCATCAACATATGTAACTAAGGTCATGCCACTTAGCTTCTAGGTAAATATTTTTCTTTGGATGTGAAGAGCTTTTATCTCCAAAGCCCAGCAACTCTGGCTCCTTTCTTTGAGTCTAGTGGATGCCTTGGTAACCTACCAGTCTAGATTCATAGAGCGTTAGCTGCTTAAACATAGAGAAACCAAACATGTATAAAATGAAACAGGATCAAAGCCCTAACCTGTGCTCAGAAATGGGGCCTGTAGATAACAATAATTAAAATTATGGTATTAAATAAAAAGGGAAATACTAAATGAACAATTATTTTGATTCAAAAATTAGAGAAAAATCATTACAAAAGAATATAAAATAGTTTTTTGATGAACCAGTTATTATTACTATAATAAAATAAAAAAAATAAAACAGCAGTTCTCAACTTGTAGGTTACAACTACTTTGGTCACATATCAGATACCCTGCATATCAGATATTTACATTTTGATTCTTAACTGTAACAAAATTATAGTTATGAAATAACAAGAAAATCATTTTGTAGTTGGGGGTTACCTCAACAGCATTAGGAAGGCTCACAGCATTAAGAAAGTTGATAAACACTGATATAGGGGAGTTATAATTAGATTGCTAATATTATTACTTGTATTTCAGTTATATAGTGGTTTATTCTGACTGGAAAGAAAGAGCAGATAGAAGATATCTAAGATTATGTAATTATATCAGAGATCTGACCCCAACACTATTGCTGATGCCAAGATGTGCTTGCAGACAAGAGCCTGGTTATGGCTGTTCTCTGAGAGGTTCTACCTGCACCTGACTAAGACAGATGCAGATACCCACAACCAACATTGGACAGAGCCTGGAGATGCAAATGGAAGAGCTAATGGAAGGACTAAAGGAGCTGGAGGGGATTGCATCCTCCTAGGAAGAACAACAATATCAACTAACCAGACACCTCAGAGCTCCTTAGGACTAAACTACCAACCAAAAATCATACATGGGCCAGTCCGTAGCTCCTGCTACATATGTAGCAGAGAACTGCCTTGTCTGCCCTCAGTGGGTAAGGGGGCACTTGGTCCTGTGGAAGCTTTATGATCTAGAGAAAAGGGATTCTAGAGGGATGAGGTGGGAGTGGGTGGGTGGGTTGATGGGTGGAGGAGCACCCTCTTAGAGGCAAAGGGGAAGGGGTTAGGGTCGGGATTTTTGGAGTGGAGACTTGGAAGGGGAAAAAATGAGAAAAAAGTAGAAGAGCAAGGTTATTGCTGGAACTCACAGTAGTTTTGATTTGAAGAAGACACAGATTTTTTAAGTATGTCCCTTGAATTGTCTACCAACAATTATGGGCAGAAGTAATAGAGATTACTGATAGTACACTGTGTGGTCTAAATACTGTTTATAAAGTAAGAATTCAAGTCAAAACATATATTCTAAAGAGAAGGAAATGCCTGACCCCAGATTTTGTTAAAAAACATATAACCTTGAAATGATGTCCCTTAAAAAAGTTAAACCAGCTCTCTGAAACTAGTGTATATATTTCAAATAACACCACACAGCTTTCTGAAAACCCCCTAGGAGCTGGAGGGACTTACTAATGTAAAAGTGATACAATTGGGTATTGGAGGAAAGTGTCAATAATCACAGCTATTCTGGAGCTGAGACAGGAGCATCACTTGAACAGGAGAATCAGTCGAGCAACATACCTAACATCCCTCAAAACAATTAAAGCAAAACATAAATATATGTGTGGATGTTGTTTTGGGGGCAGTGAGATACAATTTGCAAAACACATGAAACTGAAGAAGAAGGAAGAACAAAGTGTGGAAACTTTGCCCCTTCTTAGAATTGGAAACAATCACCCATGGAAGGAGTTACAGAGACAAAGTTTGGAGCTGAGACAAAAGGATGGACCATCTAGAGACTGCCATATCCAGAGATCCATCCCATAATTAGCCTCCAAAGGATGACACCATTGCATACACTAGCAAGATTTTATGGAAAGGACCCAGATGTAGCTGTCTCTTGTGAGACTAGGCCGGGGCCTAGCAAACACAGAAGTGGATGCTCACAGTCAACTATTGGATGGATCACAGGGTCCCCAATGGAGGAGCTAGAGAAAGTATCCAAGGAGCTAAAGGGATCTGCAACCCTATAGGTGCAACATTATGAACTAACCAGTACCCCGGAGCTCTTGTCTCTAGCTGCATATGTATCAAAAGATGGCCTAGTCGGCCATCACTGGAAAGAGAGACCCATTGGACAGGCAAACTTTATATGCCCCAGTACAGGGGAAAGCCAAGGCCAAAAAATGAGAATGGGTGGGTAGGGGAGTGGGGAGGTGGGGGGGACTTTTGGGATAGCATTGGAAATGTAATTGAGGAAAATACGTAATAAAAAAAATATATAAAAGATATAACATAAAAAAACAAACAAAACAAAACAAAACAAAACGAAACAAACAAACAAACAAACAAAAAAACTTTATATGCCCCAGTACAGGGGAACACCAGGGCCAAAAAGTGGGAATGGGTGGGTAGGGGAGTAGGGGGGAGGGTATGGGAGACTTTTGGAATAGCATTCTAAATGTAATTGAGGAAAATATGTAATAAAAAATATTTAAAGAAAAAAAATCAAGCTGCATGCTGCTGTAATGGTGGATGTGTGTCATCTTATTATACATTTATTCAATCCCAGAAAGCAGACTCTCAAGCAAGCTGTGAGCTTTGGGCATCGATGATGTACAGATGATGAGATTACTGGAGGTGACAAATAGAGCCCTCAGAGGAAGTGACTGATAACAGGAGAAACTTCACCTATAATTAGGGCTAAAGATGTAGTACCTATACATACCTTCTCACTTTTTTGGGAAGCTGAAACACATCTAAAGAAATAGTCCTCAAAGTTGTAATAACTGAAATAGAATGAAAGAACTATATATATTGATGATATAATATGTTATGTCTCCTGTATACATCATATAATATTTGAATGGGTTAAACATAATTAACTGTATAAATGTTTAGCATTTGCTAAGTTAATGGCATAAGAGGATTTCTTGCATTTAACTAATCTTTCTATCCTGAATATATTTCATATTTACTAAACCATATGAAATACATTCTAAATAATAAGTACAATGGGTTAAATAAGAATGGAGGTTTTGAATTTTTTTTAGGTATTTTTCTCATTTACATTTCCAGTGCTATCCCAAAAGTCCGCCATACCCTCCCCCCCACTCCCCTACCCACCCACTCCTACTTCTTGGCCCTGGCGTTCCCCTGTACTGAGGAATATAAAGATTGTAAGACCAATGGACCTCTCTTTCCACTGATGGCCAACTAGGCCACCTTCTGATACATATGCAGCTAGAGACAGGAGCTCCGGGGTACTGGTTAGTTCATATTGTTGTTCTACCTATAGGGTTGCAGATCCCTTTAGCTCCTTGGGTACTTTCTCTAGCTCCTCCATTGGGGGACCTGTGATCCATCCAATAGCTGACCGTGAGCATCCACTTCTGTGTTTGCTAGGCCCTGGCATAGTCTCACAAGAGACAGCTATATCAGGGTCCTTTCAGCAAAATCTTGCTAGTGTATGCAATAGTGTCAGTGTTTGGAGGCTGATTATGGGATAGATTCCTGGATATGGCAGTCTCTAGATGGTCCTTCCTTTTGTCTCAGCTCTAAACTTTGTCTCTGTAACTCCTTCCACGGGTGTTTTGTTCCCAATTCTAAGAAGGGGAAAAGTGTCCACACTTTGGTCTTCATTCTTCTTGAGTTTCATGTGTTTAGCAAATTGTATCTTATATCTTGGGTATTCTAAGTTTCTGGGCTAATATCCACTTATCAGTGAGTACATATTATGTGAGTTTTTTGTGATTGGGTTAACTCACTCAGGATGATGCCCTCCAGGTCTATCCATTTGCCTAGAAATTTCATAAATTCATTCTTTTTAATAGCTGAGTAGTACTCCATTGTGTAAATGTACCACATTTTCTGTATTCATTCCTCTGTTGAGGGACATCTGGGTTCTTTCCAGCTTCTGGCTATTATAAATAAGGCTGCTATGAACATAGTGGAGCATGTGTCCTTCTTACCAGTTGGAACATCTTCTTGATATACACCCAGGAGAGGTATTGCGGGGTCCTCTGATAGTACTATGTCCAATTTTCTGAGGAACCCCCAGACTGATTTCCAGAGTGGTTGTACAAGCTTGCAATCCCACCAACAATGGAGGAGTGTTCCTCTTTCTCCACATCCTCGCCAGCATCTACTGTCACCTGAATATTTGATCTTAGCCATTCTGACTGGTGTGAGGTGGAATCTCAGGGTTGTTTTGATTTGCATTTCCCTGATGATTAAGGATGCTGAAATTTTTTTTCAGGTGCTTCTCAGCCATTCAGTATTCCTCAGGTGAGAATTCTTTGTTTAGCTCTGAGCCCCATTTTTTAAAGGGGTTATTTGATTTTCTGGAGTCTACCTTCTTGAGTTCTTTATATATATTGGATATTAGTCCCCTATCTGATTTAGGATAGGTAAAGATCCTTTCCCAATCTGTTGGTTGCCTTTTTGTCTTATTGATGGTGTCTTTTGCCTTACAGAAGCTTTGCACTTTTATGAGGTCCCATTTGTCAATTCTCGATCTTACAGCACAAGCCATTGCTGTTCTATTCAGGAATTTGTCCCCTGTGCCCATATCTTCAAGGCTTTTCCCCACTTTCTCCTCTATAAGTTTCAGTGTCTCTGGTTTTATGTGGAGTTCCTTGACCCACTTAGACTTGATCTTAAGACAAGGAGATAGGAATGGAACAATTCTCATTCTTCTACATGATAACTGCCAGTTGTGCCAGAACCATTTGTTGAAAATGCTGTCTTTCTTCCACTGGATGGTTTTAGTCCCTTGTCAAAGATCACGTGACCATAGGTGTGTGGGTTCATTTCTGGGTCTTCAATTCTATTCCCTTGGTCTACTTGTCTGTCACTATACCAGTACCATGCAGTTTTTATCACAATTGCTCTGTAGTACAGCTTTAGGTCAGGCATGGTGATTCCACCAGAGGTTCTTATATCCTTGAGAGGAGTTTTTTTTTTTTTTTTTTCTATCCTAGGTTTTTTTGTTATTCCAGATGAATTTGCAGATTGCTCTTTCTAATTCTTTGAAGAATTGAGTTGGAATTCTGATGGGGATTTGCATTGAATCTGTAGATTGCTTTTGGCAAGATAGCCATTTTTACTATATTGATTCTGTCAATCCATGACCATGGGAGATCTTTCCATCTTCTGAGATCTTCTTTAATTTCTTTCTTCAGAGACTTGAAGTTCTTATCAAACAGATCTTTCACTTCCTTAGTTAGAGTCATGCCAAGGTATTTTATATTATTTGTGACTATTGAGAAGGGTGCTGTTTCCCTAATTTCTTTCTCAGCCTTTTTATTGTTTGTGTAGAGAAAGGCCATTGACTTGTTTGAGTTAATTTTATATCCAGATACTTCACTGAAGCTGTTTATCAGGTTTAGGAGTTCTCTGGTGGAATTTTAAGGGAGGTTTTGAAATTTAATAAAGCATGAATTTAACAATGATATCATTATCATCCAGTAACAGCCTAGTGAAAGAGTCTGCTACAGATTCAATGTTCTCTGATACACCAATGGCTTGTGTTGTAGGATCAAGAATCGACAAGTGGGACCTTATAAAATGCAAAGCTTCTACAAGGCAAAGGACACTGTCAATAAGACAAAAAGGCCGCCAACAGATTGGGAAAAGATCTTCAGCAATCCTACATCTGATAGAGGGCTAATATACAATATATACAAAGAACTCAAGAAGTTAGACTCCAGAGAAACAAATTACCCTGTTAAAAATTGGGTACAGAGCTAAACAAAGAATTCCCAACTGAGGAATACCCAGTAGCTGAGAAGCACCTAAAAAATTGTTCAACATCCTTAATCATTAGGGAAATGGAAATCAAAACAACCCTGAGATTCCACATCACACTAGTCAGAATGGCTAAGATCAAAAACACAGGTAACAGTAGATGCTAGTGAGGATGTGGAGAAAGAGGAACAACTCTTCCATTGCTCTTGGGATTGCAAGCTGGTACAACCACTCTGGAAATCAGTTTAACGGTTTCTCAGAAATTTGGAGTTAGTACTACCTGAGGACCCAGCAATACCTCTCCTGGGCATATATCCAGAAGATGCTCCAATGTATAATAAGGACAAATGCTGCCTATTTTCATAGCAGCATTATTTATAATAGCCAGAAGCTGGGAAGAACCCAGATGTCCCTCAACAGAGGAATGGATACAGAAAATGTGGTACTTTTATTCAATGGAGTACTACTTAGCAATTAAAAACAATGAATTTTTGAAATTCATAGGCAAATGGATGGATCTGGTTTATATCATCCTGAAGGAGGTAACCCAGTCACAAAAGTACACACATGATATGCTCTCACTGATAAAGTGGATATTAGCCCAGAAGCCCAGAAGCTCTGAATACCCAAGATACAATTCACAAACCGTAGTGTAGATACTTTTATTCATGTTAGAAGGAGGGAACAAAACACCCATGGAAGTTACAGAGACAATGTGTGGAGTAGAAACTGAAGAAATGACCACCTAGAGACTGACTCCCCTGGGGATCAATCCCATTTACAATTACCAATCCCAGACACTGTTGTGGATGCCAACAAGTGCTTGCTAACAGGAGCCTGATACAGCTGTCTCCTGAGAAGCTCTGCCAGTGCCTGACAAATACAGAGGTGTATGCTCACAGCCATCCATTGGACTGAGCATAGGATCCCCAATGAGGAAGCTAGAGAAAGGACCCAATGAGCTGAAGGGGTTTGCAGCCCCATAGGAGTAAGAACAATATGAACTAGCAAATATCCCCAGTTCCCAGGGACTAAATCACCAACCAAAGAGCGCACATGATGGGACTCATGGCTCCAGCTGCATGTGCAGGCTTAGTTGAACATCAAGTGTAGGAGAGTCCTTTTGACCTATGAAAGCTGTATGCTCCAGTGTGGGGGAATGCCAGGGCCAGAAAGCAGGAGTGGTGGGCTGGTGAGCAGGGGGAGGGGGAAGGGATAGGGGGAGAGTGTTCTCAAAGGGAAAACCAGGAAAGGGGATAACATTTGAAATGTAAATAAAGAAAATATCCAATAAAGAATGTTCTCTGATATAATTTAAAATATCACCCACTGTGTGGTCTTGCAAAATATCTTGGTATTTTCTAGTGAGAACTCTAGATAGAACAGAAGTATCATGTATAACCATACCAGGTAGACTAAATACAGAATATTCAGATTGTATCTAAATTGTGAGTAAGCATCTAGCACTTACCACAACAATGTTAGCTTTAACAACAACAATGAAACCTAAGTTATCTAAGGTTGTCTGTGTTCAGAGGCTCTGTATTCTAGTGAGCAATGTTGAAATATAATATATGTGGATGAAATATAACCAAGTGTGGATGGTGAATCAAGATTATTCTTTGGAAGGAGAGAAGGAGGAACAGCATAACAAACTTGGCCCACATACCCCTTGATCTGACAATGACGCATCTTTACACCACTTTCCCTGAACCTTGGCTGGTTGAAAGATCTGAGTGAGAATAAAACATGTTAAGGTGGAAGCCCCATGGAAAGAGCTTACTGAATTCTTCGTTGGAATTTTGTTGTTGAGTGTTGAACATAATGCAACATCAGATTCTGCTGAGGACCAAGGGTTGAGTTAATAACAAAAAGGAAACTGGCCAAGCTGCCTGTGAGGGAGTTAGAACACTTATGTAGGACTGCAGCAGAGCCAAGTCAGACTTGGTATCTGTTCCAAGTATCTGCCATTTACCCTACCATCTGTTAGTTTCTTACATCCAGTGCTCTTCACTTCGGAATAAGAGTTTCTATTCTAAAATGTGTTTGGTGAGTCATAGGAAGTGGATAACTCAGTGACACCGAAATATAGCCCTGGATAAGTTAGAAATGGCATTCATCTGATACACAAGAACGAAGAGCACTGTCTTAAGCAAGGGAAAGTTTTATTTTTTCCTTTTATTTTTTATTCTTTATATGGAATCCAGAGATAGGCAGTCTAGGACTGGGTTGACTGCTCTAATGCTCTTACTTAAGTCGCAAGCTCTTTTTTTTGGTTGTTGTTGCATTTGAAGAAAAAAGAAATTTCTGGCCAGATTGCTCTTAGTTTTTTAACTTACATCTTTAGCTTACATTTTAGGATGTTGTCTTGAAACAATTGTTTCTATCTGTGTAACTAGCTACCAGTAACCTAAGCTGCAAAATAGGTGAGTAAACACAGCTTCTCAGGTTTGTCGATAACCTCCCCTAACAATGCAAAAGTTCTTATTCTGAGAAAGAGGACATAGTGCAATGTGATGAATGTTGTATCTTAAATTCGGATATAAATCAATTCCTAGCTCTCTGTTGTGAAAAAATGAACATCGGAAGTATCAATAGCTTTCTTCTTGCTTACCTTTTAAAGACTGATGTCCATTGACATTATAGGATACAGAAATAACATTTATATAAATAAATAAACCACAGTAACCCGAGAAACTGCCAAGTAATACTAGTGTATTTTCATTCTAAAAGGTAGAATCACAGTTTAGTGACAACATATCTGTTGGATCGATTTGACTACATCACACTGGCACTTTTAGGAAAAAAAAATTTAAAGCTTGGAATTCTGTGTAAAATCTGGGAAGGGGTAGGAGTAGAGTAGAGGAAGAGAGTGGGAAGAAAAATGAAGGAAAGGCAAGACGGTTGGCTGAGGTCTTTTAGTAGAATGCTGGATATCCACTATTAGATGCACTGAGGACCCACTGATCTTCCAGTCTGGAACTTAGGAATTAATTTGTATGCCTGGAATGTTTAATTTTTTTTAAAAGAGATACCATGTAAGTGGAAGGAATTGATCCCAATGTGAACGTTAACTGTCCATTGTTTTGTAGGTAATACTTACTCCTGGTGATACAATGATTAGATTTGTCTTGTAGAGCATGCAGAATCCTAAATATTGCCATTTGAACCATTTTGACATCTGAGTCCCCTATTATTAGATTCACTAAGTTAGTCTTTTGACAGGTTATTTATATTAAATGAAGTTTATGACTTTAGTCTTTGGAGAATGAGTCATGCAGAATTTTGGAGCTGTCACTGAGATACTCAAAGGGACTCAGGTCAGGTGTACTCCTGGTGATAGTTTCCATGGACCGCTAAAAAGTCATCATTGTTCCCAGACTGAATTCCAACTAGCTACAGAACTTCAACTAACTCCATTGGCTTATGTGTTTCTGTTATATACTCCTTGTTCTGATTTTCCAAATCAATGCCAAAATATCTTCAATTTGATATCTCTCATGCTTGAAAAATTTATGTATTTTTCAGTGGAGATATTTCCTGGTTTTCCCCAGGAAGCATATTCGAACACTGCAAAGAATACTGACATTTACAATTGATTTAATTTACATAACATTTTCTAGAGACAAGAAACAAACTTCAAAGGAGAAATCACAATCCATTTTATACAGCACAATATCCCAAATAATAAATAAATGTGTCATTAGCTTAGCTCCTCTGCTCACTGTAAGGTACATTATTCTTCTTGTTTTTTAGTAATAAAATGAACTAATTATTGTTCCAGATGTGAGACGATGTCAGGATGACATTTTGAAGCTTGTCTTTATGAATTCAATCAATCGCTCATTTTCTGTGTTACAGATTGAACTAGGGTCTCATTTATGATAAACACGTGCTCTCCCACCAGTCTGAGGAATTACTTCGAATTTTTTATTTTGACACGGGTTTTTCTGTATATCCCAGGTTTGTGTTGAAATTCTGATTCTCCTGCCTAAGCTTTCCTAGTGCTAGGACTGCAGCTATGTATCAACATATGTGACAGTGACTCTGAATTATTTATGCGTGTGGAAGTCAGGTTGAAGAAAGTCAAAGGAAACTTATGTTTTTTCCTGTTTGTAACTTTAAAAAAAAAAGGTTTTGTAAAATTCCTGCAGTGTAACCTTTACCAGCAGCTAACTTCTGAATATTTCATTTGTGCTTAAACATCCAAAGTCACGCCATTATCATCAGTAATTCATAGGTCTGCTCTAAAATTTGATTGCTTTGTAAGAATCAACTTTTTATAGAATCAGAAGAGAAAAGAAAATGAGTTTTCAAAGTATAGTATTTTTAACTACATAGTTGTTAAGAGTAAGTAACATTACCCGGAATTTGGGTCTGTGTTTAATTCCTGACTTTATCTTTCTAAAATAAAATTTACTAGTCCTCTTGCTGGCATTTGTGACACTGTCCTTTTTCCAGTTTCCCTAAGCAACTTGTGTGACATTTCCAGCTCTTATTTCTCAACAAGTGGAAACAGTTAAGAAGCTGCTATGATGGCAGAGCTCACAAACACTGTCCCCAGAGTAGAGGTCATCACTAACACTGTCCCCAGAGTAGAGGTCCTCATGAACACAGTCCCCAGAGCAGCTGTCCTCATGGACACTGTCCCCAGAGTAGTGGTCTTCATGGACACTGTCCCCAGAGTAGTGGTCCTCAGAGATAGGGTTTTGGAGGTTGTTTCTGGACAGATTCTGTTTATCGATAGATTACTCCATTGATGGACCCATGGCATAATGGACTCTTGGGAGGTGGTAGGAACGTGCAGAGGTGGGGCCTTTTGTAAGAAATAGGTCACTGGGGCATGATCCAGCCTCTTCCTCTTCCTTTGTGTTTCTGGAATGAGATAAACAGCTGGCTACTGCCACATGATTCCCACTGTGATGTTCTTGCTTTTGTTGTTCAAAAGCAATGAACCATGTGATGAAGGACTGAGATGTTAAGAAATGTTTTCTCAGATGCCATGTGTCCATTGCTTCACATCTTGTTCAGAAATCTCCTGCTTGTATCTCTCCCAGAATTCTTTCTGCTTCCCAGATGTCCTACCTCCCATTTCCTGCCTAAGCCATAGGCCATAGGCTTTTTAATTGACAGTTGATGCATCCATACAATATACAAGATATTCTCCCAACACAGTTAAGTATTTTTTTTCTTTTGCCACAGATCCATGGACTTACAGAAGTCTTCCTTTCCTATTCTTCTCTTTGTCCATCTTGTAATGGTCTTTAGCTATGTCATTAAATAACACCTGCTTTATGCACTTCTGTGACCTTACCTTTTTCCTCTTTTAGGAATTTAACCATCCTGTGGCTACATGTACATTGAGTGTTCCATGTGGCAGAATGTAGGGTTATTTAATTATGATCTAGATAGAATAGGGCATAGCTGTATGGTTAAGGTATCTGTGAATATATTTTGCTGAGAGCATGGGGCTTGGATTCAGAACTGAATAACTTTAACGTTACTATAGTAGATTGTTAGAACTAGGGTGTGTGGGAAAGTTCCCATAAAAACCAGTCTCTTCTTACAAAATTTAGACCTCAGAAGGAGTTGTGTTAGAAACCACTGGTCAATTTTCCTTTTCTTTTAATCTTATTAAATTTTGATTGATAGTTAATGTGTACATTTTGATAAATTCCTATACACATAAATACTTGTGTGTTTATCCCAATCAAAACTATTTCCAAATAGTTCCAAATTGTTCATGTTCATAATTTTTATGGGCGTTTTGGTTTTTAAAAGAATATTTCACATAAGGCCTAGTCTTTTAATGTATTTTAAGGTGCATAAGTACTGTGTATTATGTATGTAGTATTATATATTATGTATGACTGTAAATATGCAAGTCCTGAAAATCTAACCTTTGAAAAAATCTTCTTTATATTGGTATGTGCAATAAAATATTGGTTTTGACAACAACAACAACAAAAAAGAAATGTTTTCTCCTGTGAATTGGCTGTTTTTTTTTTGTCACAGTGGAACTTATGCCGCGTGGGGTTGGGACAATTCCATATCTCATTTGCTTTATTTTTTCCATCCTCTTCCCTGACTTATAGACTCTGAACCAAACAGGGGCTCTCTTCTCAATAGCATTTTAATTCTAAATTTACATTAATTCTAGATTTAAAGTTGTCAAAATTCTGACAGAGAAAAGCTATAATGTGGGGTTTTATGACATATTTAATCTTTTATAGAAACTTGATTTATGAAAAGAACATAGATCTGACATTCAGACAGTGACCCTAATAAGTACATGACTTAAGATACTTCTTCAGAATCAAATAACCCCATTAAAAATGGGGCTCAGAACTGAAAAAAGAATTCTCACCTGAGGAATACCGAATGGCAGAGAAGCACCTGAAAAAATGTTCAACATCCTTAATCATCAGGGAAATGCAAATCAAAACAACCCTGAGATTCCACCTCACACCAGTCAGAATGTCTAAGATCAAAAATTCAGGTGACAGCAGAGGCTGGCGAGGATGTGGAGAAAGAGGAACACTCCTCCATTGTTGGTGGGATTGCAGGCTTGTACAACCACTCTGGAAATCAGTCTGGCGGTTCCTCAGAAAATTGGACATAGTACTACCGGAGGATCCAGCAATACCTCTCCTGGGCATATATCCAGAAGATGCCCCAACTGGTAAGAAGGACACATGCTCCACTATGTTCATAGCAGCCTTATTTATAATAGCCAGAAGCTGGAAAGAACCCAGATGCCCCTCAACAGAGGAATGGATACAGAAAATGTGGTACATCTACACAATGGAGTACTACTCAGCTATTAAAAAGAATGAATTTATGAAATTCCTAGCCAAATGGATGGACCTGGAGGGCATCATCCTGAGTGAGGTAACACATTCACAAAGGAACTCACACAATATGTACTCACTGATAAGTGGATATTAGCCCCAAACCTAGGATACCCAAGATATAAGATACAATTTCCTAAACACATGAAACTCAAGAAAAATGAAGACTGAAGTGTGGATACTATGCCCCTCCTTAGAAGTGGGAACAAAACACCCTTGGAAGGAGTTACAGAGACAAAGTTTGGAGCTGAGATGAAAGGATGGACCATGTAGAGACTGCCTTATCCAGGGATCCACCCCATAATCAGCATCCAAACGCTGACACCATTGCATACACTAGCAAGATTTTATCGAAAGGACCCAGATGTAGCTGTCTCTTGTGAGACTATGCCGGGGCCTAGCAAACACAGAAGTGGATGCTCACAGTCAGCTAATGGATGGATCACAGGGCTCCCAATGGAGGAGCTAGATAAAGTACCCAAGGAGCTAAAGGGATCTGCAACCCTATAGGTGGATCAACATTATGAACTAACCAATACCCCGGAGCTCTTGACTCTAGCTGCATATGTATCAAAAGATGGCCTAGTCGGCCATCACTGGAAAGAGAGGCCCATTGGACACACAAACTTTATATGCCCCAGAACAGGGGAACGCCAGGGCCAAAAAGGGGGAGTGGGCGGGTAGGGGAGTGGGGGTGGGTGGGTATGGGGGACTTTTGGTATAGCATTGGAAATGTAAATGAGCTAAATACCTAATAAAAAATGGAAAGAAAAAAAAAGATACTTCTTCAGTGGAAATATGTAGTGTGTTCATACTTGCATTTGAGTTCTAAAAGCAGTATGAATACACACACACACACACACACACACACACACAGAGAGAGAGAGAGAGAGAGAGAGAGAGAGAGAGAGAGAGAGAGAGAGAGAGATGGCTCAGTGGCTAAAGTGGTTACTGCTCAAACATAAAAACCTAAGTTCAGATCCTCAGAATTCATGTGAAAACCTTGGCAAGGACACACTTCTGTGACCCTATCCCTGTAGGCATGGAAGCAGATGGATCCCAGACATCTGGCATTCACAAGCTAACAATGGTGTTAGGACTTACTGAGAGGGAAGACAGGGATAATATTTCACTCATTGTTTTGGAAATGATTGTACAATCTCCATAAAAACCTAATATAAATGCAGTATTATTACAGCAGTACGTCTATGGTTTCTGGTTCATCTATAACACTGTATCTGAAAAATGGCTTACATGCAAGCTCTTTTATTGTAGCACAATCATTTCTAATATCAAAAACTTCATGCTACTTAAGCAGTGTACTACATTTCCCTTCAATGGCACAATCAGTCACAATAAAGGAATAGAAATCTCTTTGTCTCAATAAAAAAAGATGTGAGGATCAGGCTCTCTCTCTCTCTCTCTCTCTCTCTCTCTCTCTCTCTCTGTACATGTCTAAACAGTAACAAAAAGCAGGATATGTGATGTTAGTTTCATACAAAGGAATCACAATCATACATCTAAGCATTCAAATGTATATTCATACTCATTTTTACATATGGATCCTACAAATATAGAGAAGACTCATGACATGGGGGAAGAGCATAGGAGATAACAACAATAATAACAGTTAACATACTGGGTGAGTGGTTTGAGGTTCAGGTACCTAGGTTTGTATTGCTACCACAGAATCCAGTAGACTGCAAATGCTTATTCATTTTATTGCTAACAGTTTTAGAGGGTGGGGTGATTAATACAGAAGTTGTTCTGCTTGGTGAACAAATGTTCCCAATTTTGCAGCCAATCTTCTTAGAACTTCACTCAGCCCAAATGGGAAAGGAGTAACCTAGTCCTCATAAAAAGCTGTCAATCTTCAATGACCTCCCTAAAGTCCTACTTCCAAAAACTGCAGTGAGCTTTGGGGTGTCAGCAGGCGAATGTAGCAGAAATCCAACATTTATTTCTCACAGCAGAAATTAATTCTTCACTGCAAACCTACATGTTTCGTGTTTGTCATCTGTGAATTATTTTGCTGATTCAAAATGCTAAAATTAAAAATCCCCAATAATGGCAGAGATAGGCAGAAATCTCACTGAGTATCAAAACCTAAAGAAGATGGTATTGTATTAACCCCTCAAAAAAGGAAAGGATGGATTTATAAGTGGGATATTTAAGCCTCTGCATAATGTCCTACTTTGCATAGGATTTTAGCCACAAGTCATAATCGTAGACTTGGCTTTTATATAGGCTATTTCTCCATCAGCCCTTCATTTTCTTCTCTGGACCCTTCTTGGAATTTGATATTTTTATTAATAATTTAAATGAACCCAACCCTTCCATTTAATTTATGCCATAAATTATGAGTCAACTATCTGCAATGTTTGAAAGATGCAAAAAATGCAAATGATGAGTGAGCTATAATATGAAGCCTTTCATCAGAAAGCTGCATTTTGAAGGGAGCAGCCTGTTATGTTCTCATGGGGTAGAGCCCCAGATGGCCCAGCCTTCTGGAGAAGAGGGGTTGAGGAAGAGTAGGAGGTGACAGAATGGCATTATGAGAGACAGAGGAAGGAGAATATGAATAATTAGAACCCTGTTATTCCTTCTGCACTAGAGAGTAAGACTTATTTGTCTAAATACAGAGAAAAATAGGGACAGGACTATGTGTTCATATACTTTTCATCTTAGATATAATTGGGGTATTTCCTTCAGTCTAAAAATGAAAGCTATTGCATCAACTATGTCATATGAATTTTAGCATCCCACAATGGGAAAAATGTTTTATTAAAGTAAAAGCATCTTAGAAGGTACCATTAAGTTAGGAGACAATAGAGATGCTGTCTAGACAGCCTGCAAGGGCTAGTGAGATCATGAACCTTAGAATGTAATGCATTACTGCCACTTTGCTAGGTCAGCATAATTCCTCACTACATTTTATGTCTTATTCCTGGACCCACAGATAAATGTAGCTACTACCTTCAATGAAGAAGCCTCTTTTCAATGGTAATTGAGAGCATTACCGATACCTGCCACTGATCACAATGCAGAGATCAACAAATTGTGCAGAAACTAGCTTCAGTGGGTACATCTACATTATAGTACTTGTATCTATAGTTCAGGATATATCACATATCACAGACTAGAGAACAAATAGAATGTAAAAGCCATAATACTAGAATGTCTGATGTGAAACAGTCTATTCTCGAAATGATTGCCTTAAACAAGACTGAAAAACAATGCCAGTATCAATAGACATGTTAAAGAAAAGGGGATACTGGTTAGTTCATAATGTTGTTCCACCTATAGGGTTGCAGATCCCTTTAGCTCCTTGGGTTCTTTCTCTAGCTCCTCCATTGGGAGCCCTGTGATCCATCCATTAGCTGACTGTGAGCATCCACTTCTGTGTTTGCTAGGCCCCGGCATAGTCTCACCAGAGACAGCTACATCTGGGTCCTTTCGATAAAATCTTGCTAGTGTATGCAATGGTGTCAGCGTTTAGATACTGATTATGGGGTGGATCCCTGGATATGGCAGTCTCTACATGGTCCATCCTTTCATCTCAGCTCCAAACTTTGTCTCTGTAACTCCTTCCATGGGTGTTTTGTTCCCAATTCTAAGGAGGGGCATAGTGTCCACACTTCAGTCTTCATTCTTCTTGAGTTTCATGTGTTTAGCAAATTGTATCTTATATCTTGGGAATCCTAGGTTTGGGGCTAATATCCACTTATCAGTGAGTACATATTGTGTGAGTTCCTTTGTGAATGTGTTACCTCACTCAGGATGATGCCCTCCAGGTCCATCCATTTGGCTAGGAATTTCATAAATTCATTCTAGCTGCATATGTATCAAAAGATGGCCTAGTCGGCCATCAATGGAAAGAGAGGGCCCATTGGACACGCAAACTTTATATGCCCCAGTACAGGGGAACGCCAGGGCCAAAAAGGGGGAGTGGGTGGGTCGGGGAGTGGGGGTGGGTGGGTATGGGGGACTTTTGGTATAGCATTGGAAATGTAAATGAGCTAAATACCTAATAAAAAATGGAAAAAAAAGAAGAAGAAATTACCTTAAAAAAATCAAATAAATCTTTTTTATACTAAAAAAAGAAAAAAAAAAAGAAAAGGGGAAAAATTCACAGGGTCTCCATATATAGATGGGTGGGATAAAGAGAGTTAGTCTCTCTAAGTGATGTGACCCTTCATTGGTTGTACAATGTTAGGTGATTGGTACTGAAATCATTATGTAGAAACAGCAAAAATGGGATCAGGGGTTGCACTTATATTTGTGCTAGTGCATACACACTTACATATATATGTAGGTAACAATAGTAAAGAAACAGAGGTGTAAGCTTCAAGGAGAGGACAGGCATGAATGTGATTCAAGGGAGAACAACAGGGAGAGACTGAAAGAAGAGACAGAGAGAGAAAGGAATGTCACTGTATTTCTATTAAGAGATGTGCTGGGTAAAATTCTCCTAAAAGTTGTATTGTGCTCATTTACCTGATGTTCCAAAAAGAGTATTGGGTTTATACGCATAAATACTGAGGAGAGTCAACACAAGGTCAACCATTGAAAACAATTTTCTTCATGATCATATTTTTGAGGGTCATGGAACTAAGTAAATCACAAGAAGCCTTATGTGTATTTCAATAAATACACATAACTATTTTAAAATAAACATTACAATAAACAAGC
Organism: Mus musculus; assembly: GCF_000001635.26. Lineage (NCBI taxonomy): Eukaryota > Metazoa > Chordata > Mammalia > Rodentia > Muridae > Mus > Mus musculus. The sequence goes on from NC_000069.6 coordinate 80,543,772, forward strand.
ATTTAAAATACAATAAATACCAGTCATAAATAAAAACAATATTTTAGAACTCTTGGGAACTCTAGTTTGTATTCAGGTTTTTCTCACTGGATCCATCATTTTGTTTTCAAGTCTAGAATCAATAGACCAGCAGGCAAACAAGTCTAGCTGCAGTGTCTCCATACAACCATCCATCTGCCTTGGCTGCAGACTAAAAAGGAAAAAAAAAAATCCCCACACCCTGCTGATTAGCCCGAATTTAAATACAGGAATTCTTATTCCAAAGGGTCCTAGGCAGCTTCACTCCATTTGAGCATATTTGTCTATTCTGTTAATACTCTCCTCCAAATTGTCTATGTTTAATTAGCTAATTTCCATCACTATTCAAGTACATTGTATCACTGCCCTGAATATACTCCTATTTCCATGGAATTCTTTTTCGCTCATTGCCTAATTCATTGCTTGCTTTGCAGCAAATGTCTTGTGACAACATCTGGGTTTTGTTGTTGTTTGTTTGTTTACAGGCTCCTTCTATTCTTTACCCAAGTGAAATACGACTTTCAATCTCTTGATTCGGTTCTGTTTACTGTACTGTTGCTCACTTCCTCCTTATCTGTGCACCAGCAGGATTTCATACAATGGATTACATTCAGTTTCCTGACTGTTTTCCTCATACATCTTCCAGAGTACCTTTGCCTCTGTCCTTTATTGACCTTCTCCTATTTCAGTTTGCTTGGTCTTTCCACTCTTCCTTACGTCTTAAATTTTTATATGTCAGATGAAGCCAAGACATGGTCTTAATAGCTCCCACAGAGAAATTCATCCCGTGCTCTGTCACTTATGTCCTATGGTTTTATTGATCATCTACTTCTGAAAAATCAAACTAGACCTACATTTAGTACTGAACCTAAAAGTGAAGCTACCAACTTTTAAATTTTTTCTAGATATCTAAATAGTATTCAAAATTACAAATATACAAACAAAGTTAACTTCTAGCTATCTGTACATTCCAAAGCCTATAATTCCAACACTTGGGAAGCTGAGGCAAGGGGATTGCCAATTTGAGGTTAGCCTAGGCTACATAGCAAAGATATTCTCAAACTCCCACTCTCCAAAACAAACAAAAAGCCAATCTCTCTGTTTAGTTCATGTTCTTCACCAAGTTGTTTTTCACTTCATCTTTCCTATCCTACTTCGCCTCACCATTTACCAAAACAGAATGAATGGAGATATCCTAATTCTGTTTCCTTCCATATGACAGCCAACATTATGATATGAAAAGGTAAGAATACAGAACAACATACACTATATTTCAGAGCCTCTCATGGCGTTATCCATTGACTCATTATCCATTGAAAGGAAAGTGTAATCCACTGTATGAAATCCTGCTGGTGCACAGATGAGGAGGATGTGAGTAACAGTACAGTAAATGGAACTGAATCAAGATACAGTCAATCTTATTTCACTTGGGTAAAGAATAGGAGGAGCATTATCACACTCTTCCCCTGGTAAGCATACAGGTCCTCCTGATACTTCTTACAGATATCTGTTCATACATACCAACAATTGTTTATTCATGAGCAATCACTATGTACCTGGGTCTCGGCCATCACTACCTATTGATCTTACTGGTCTTCCTTGCTCCTTTTTACTCAGTCACCTTTCCTTCCTTCATGAAACAATGCCACTGATGAACCAGAATTTAAGTCCAAGGATACATGGGTAATATGAAGATTTTGACTTCCTCTAGTCATTTAGGTACAGGTCTTTGGAGGATTCTACATATATTTCAACGTTCATGGAAGAGCCCTTTAACATGTGAGCAGTTCTAAAACACAGTAGGTGTGTATGCTAATTTTTAATCAGAGATACTAATTTGTATCCTTTTTTTCTTTCTTTTATTTCTTTGTATGCTCTACTTTCTGAGAGATTTATGTCAATTTTTTTTTCTTTCTCTTTCACTAACTTGTCTATTTTTTCCTTTTCTTCCTGCTTGTATTTCTTTCCCCCCTCTGCATTGATAGTATCCAGTGCAAGGGAGGTACACTGAAATTAACTGCATTATCTGAGAGTTGGTCTTTAAGAGTGTCTCAATCAGATGAGGTTATAGAAAATGTCTGGGGCTGGAGAGATGGCTCAGCAGTTAAGAGCACTCACTGCTCTTCTAGAGGTCCTGAGTTCAATTCCCAGCAACAACATGTTGGCTCAAAACTGTCTGTAATGGGATCTGATGCTCTCTTCTGGTGCATCTGAAGACAAGTTCAGTGTAGTGTACTCATATAAATAAATAAATCTTAAAGAAGAAAATGTCTGTAAGCTTTTGTACATGATGATATGGGCCAAGTTTGTTGATGCCTTTATAGATTACAGTGTTTTCAAATTAGCATCTCCCAACTGTCCATGGCAACTTTTCAAAGTGTTTATACAAGTATAGGTTCTACTTTAATAGATCAGTGCCTTGTGGTAAGACAGTGAAAATGTAGCTACAAAATAGTTTAATTTAAAACATATAGAGAAAAATACAGGTAGAATAATCACTTCCAAAAGGACAGAGTGTAGCCATATTTTTTTCTGCTGCCAGAGAAATGAATCACTTTGAGAATTTTCACCTCCCACATTTTTCATGTACTGCTAAAGAAAGATACAACTTCCTGGCAAAGCTATGTAATTTTTTTATAGAGCAACCTTTCAAACACTAAAAGAATTATCTCTGTACTCTACACTGTATAATTATACCACCTGTGTAATGTATCATCTTTGAGCCCAAATCAAATACAATTTGCAAGTATATCAACCCTTCCCAGCACCAGAGATACATGTGTCACAGGATAGTGCTGCTGTTCTGTGTCAGTCACCAGATGTTCTATAGCATCATCCATTAAATATTCCATCTTTTAAAATGCTGTGGCAGGGGTGGCAAGGAATATTGCTACAAAATCCATTCCATTGATTTGCTAAAAGAAAACTTCAAATTAAGCAAAAGAAAGGATATAATGGCCATGGGATCTGGCTGTAATCCTGCAGTGTGAACACACCAACAAACTCACCAGGAAGTCCTACAGTGCCTGTTTTGTGGCTTCCAGGGGCAGGCAACTGGTTTACCTGGATGATCACATTTGACCAATAGAACTGAAGTTATGTACTTCCTATGATCATTTGAAACTGCTTACTGGAAAACCACAACAAGGAAGTTCCCTGTGAAGTCGGGCAAATGCTTTTTGGTTAATCAGCTGCTTAATCAAGTGATTTTCAAATCTCACACATTATCTGCTTTCTTTACAAGCTGTTCTTCAGAGGTTATTCCTAATGCTGTGGTTAGCTAGAATGCTTTTTTGAAAAATGTGTCTTCTTGCTTGTTTTCCCAATAGAAATGGAAGTCCATCGACCTATCTTCAAGGATTTGTTTTAAAATACATGCTAAGTTATTTTTATCTGTAATACCATGGTGCCCATCATATATCATATTTGAACTATAGAGTAAGTGCATTCTAGCTAAAATCGGATCCATTCTAGGTTGTTAAATAATACTATCATGGTTATTAGTTTAAGTTTCTCAAAATAAATTCTAAATCCTTATGATAAGGATGTCCTATTACTTATGAAATCCTCACATGAAATTTGAACCTCAGAAGCAGGTAAGGGTATGACATTTACTAGGTGAGAACTTGACATTTTGATGTTTTCAGAACATTTGAACAACTAATGTACTAATTACAAATAAACTACACTACTTAAATATTATTTTTTCTGATTTACACATTTATTTTTGTACAAAATGAATTTCTTGAGATAGGCAGAGCTTCAGTATCTAGGGATTGTGGGTGGGTTTTAAGAACTAGCTGGGACACGTAAGTAGGAATATCTGCTAGTGGAATACAAGTCATTATAATTCAATAATTATACATGTTTGTGAATGTTTAACAAACTATAAAGCTACTGAAATCAAAGATTCATAATTCTGCTAATGGTAAATATAGGAGGAGCCATTAGCCAACTTCAAGGGAATATATAGGCAGAACAGCAAGTATGACATATACATATCAAAGGACCACAGAGAATTATATTTGCTTGGTTCTGTTAAAACAAATAAGCAAGCATTATAAAATAGTTGAGCTAATCAAATTGAAGACTAAAACAGGAGCTGTGAAGTCAAAATGGGCAGATGGAATGCCCACTATACCTCTTCACTCTTACGTCAGGCTCAGCCTGGCCTTTGGGTCCAGGTGATTGTCTAAAAAAGCTCACAATTCATGACATTCCTCTTTTTTTCCACTGTGTTTATTATTGCTATCCTCAAAAACTTTGTCAAAAATCTTGCTTAAACCCCAAGATGTGACTTTCTAATTATTTTTAAATTTTCTTCTCACAGCCATGCAGAAAATGTGCAGGCAAAGAACAGTGGGGTTCTGCTATCCATTTTCTTTTGCCTCTTTTCTTCTCAGAAATACTCAGAAGTGTATGTATTTTACCTCTATTACAAACAGTTTCTTTGGATGTGAAATGGGTGATCTGAAATTGATGGCTCTATAACCTACATGATATCTCTGGGTTCTTAAATGTTTAATAAACCATTCTTATAATGTGAGGAAGAGTTATAGTAAGTGATTAAAATCCTGACACTAAAAACTGTCTAATTCAGGGCTTTGCAAAAAGTGTCATTTTGGAAAAATGTAAGCATCCACATTTAGCTCCCTAATGCAATTTGAGCGAAATGATAGAAACACTGATTCAACACCATCACTAAATCAGTTTGTCCTTAACCTCCAGCATAGCACTCCATTAAATTATACACTTATTTGCAATACACTTGAAAATGAGTTTGCAGAAATAATCTTTGTAGAATTTAATTATGAACCATGTATTTTCCCATATAGCAAAGTTTTCAACATGAAAACTTGGACTTTCATTGGGCTAAGCTATTGCTCTATACAGATGAGAAAAGTTGTCCCCTTGCCTTGGCTCTGCCAGTTATTATCTGCATGTGTTCTTCCCCTGCTACAACCTCTGAAGTCTTGTTAAGTGTCAACTGAAATTTCACCAAGGCTGCATTAGCTTTCCATTGTTACACCCCAAGTTTTTTCTTTTGGATTCTGTTTCTATCTCTTCTCAGTTCCCAGGACATGACTGTGAGATCTCAGGTTTGCTGCTTATATTTTTATCCCCAGAAGGGAAGACTTTAACATGATGCCTCAAGAATTTGTGACAGCATTGTGGAACAGTGACCCATGCCAGGAAACTTGGTAAGGTACAGGGAGTCTGAGACCCCAGAAACTCGGGTACACACCTGAGACGGTGGGTACCTCCCTTCTCCTTTCTAGATTCCTTGCCTGGAACACGTGCCACACTCCCCATATCAGTTATATACCTCATAACAGAGTTGTCCATGCTAACTAAGTACCTGAGGGTTTAACCAATAAGTTCCCTTCCCAGACATTCCTCCCTGCAAAGGTATTTAATCTCTGGTCCACCATGAGAAGTTGTTACACATCCATTTTTCAGGATGACCATCCAATAGACAGCTTAGAACCAAGGCAGTCTTTTTCATTGAGACCCACCATGGAGGAGCATGGAGAAGGCTTATGCCTACAGAGTCACACCCTAAATCTCCTGGAGAAGGCCTCTCTGTGTTCCAAGACAACCATCACCAAGTTAAGGACCATCACTGATGAGCTAAGCTGGAGCTCCCATTTCCCCCACCCCTGGCTAAATTAAGTCCCCTCTGGCCCCAGATTCTGCTCCAACTCCTCGCTGCTCAGTGATTCCTAGATGTCCAAGAGCTTGGGAGCATCCGACTGTCATGGCCTCATTGCTAGCTCTTGAACCCTGAGACTTAGTTCCCAATTTTTCTGTACAGTTCTCCAGCAGCAACTGGAGGCCTGGAAGTCAGGGAACCCCAGCTTCAGCTTTCTACATCTTACATTGCATCTTCCTATGCCCTGAGCTAAAGGAGCAATGTCTCAGTGCTTCCCTGAAGCTCAGCACCTGACTGCAGAAGTGCTGGGGAAACACAGTCAAGCATTCCCAATGTTTCGCTTCCCCAGCAGCGTGTCCTATAACCCCAGTGGTGAGGCAGAGCATATCACACTTGGTTCAACTCCTCTGTGTTGTCTTTTGTGGTGTCTTTTGTAAATGTGCTTTCCATTTTAATTTTAGTTATGATGACATAATCCAAAGTCACTAGCATAATATACATAATATAAAAGTACATAAGAATCCCTTCCTATTTTACTTTTATATCTATATTTCTCTCTCTCTCTCTCTCTCTCTCTCTCTCTCTCTCTCTCTCACACACACACACACACACACACACACACACACACACAATCTGACATATTGAAAGTATTGTCAGAGGACAAACTCTGCTATACTTTCCACACAATGGTGGACTGAAACCATGAATTAACAGAAAACTTGCCTCCTTTAATTTGATGTGTCAAACTCATATGTACAACACTAATTGGAATTAGGAAGAAGATTCATTAGGGATGGGATATGGAGGGGGTTGGAGTAGGAGGAGGAAAGTGAATGTGATCATATGTCATTGTATGTGTTCCTGTATGTAATTCCCAATGACAGTTTGAAAATCTGATAAAATGGATATTATATACTGTCTTAGCTTGGATTTTATTGCTGTGAAGAGTATAAGAAACATTTAATTGGGGCTGGCTTACAGTTTCAGAAGTTTAGTCCATTTTCATCAAGCAGGACACATGGCAGCACGCATGCAGGTATGGTGCTGGAGAAAGAGCTGAGAGTTCTACTTCTTCATCCAAAGGCAGCAGAAGAAGACAGGTCTAGATTACACTGGACAGACTTAAGTATAAGACATCAAAGCCCCCTTTTTACAGTGATATACACTTTCTGTAACAAGGCTATACCACTTTCAATAAGGCCACACCTCCTAATAGTGCCACTTCTCATTTGCCAAGCATATTCAAAGTTTCTCACATACCCAAAGTAAAATACTTCAAAGTTCCCATCAGGTCAGTGCTCTGGCATTTTTACATTTGGGGACATTTACATCTGAAAAGATTTAAATTTCAGTTAAGGAACTATTCTTTGAACCATTCCCTGAACACAAAAGACACAACATGGTGGCCCTGAGGCTCTTTAGACATAATTGTAGTTGTGTGATCTCAGTGCCTCCCTTGGTACCGACCTCCTGGCTCTTCATAGCTCCTTGTGCTCTGGATATCAGCACTCAAGCCAAGCCTAGCACACTTTGTGTGCGAAGGCATGCTGCTTAATGAAAGGTGAGATTTTATCTTTCAAATATGGGAATTACAGCTTTCACATGAGGTGGAGCCTACTGCTCACAGCCAGGGTACAAATCCATTGCAACCCTTTTCTTACACACAATTTTGCACTAAATTCTACTAACATCATTTTTTATATCCGTTTCTTGTATGGAATCAGATCTGTATCCTTGTGACAAAGTGCTTGAGGTAACTTAAAGCAATGGCAGTTTTATTTTGGCCCACAGTTGCAGCTATCTAAGTCTCAGATCACTTAGGTCAGCTGCATTTGTGTGTGACATGTGATCCTGTAAAGTACTCAGAGCATGTGACAAGAGTAGAGCTTCTCACCTCATGGTGAGCATGCCTCTGGGAAGCAAAGGGAGTTAGAGAAGAGATGTGGGGCTCCATATTCCCCTCAAAGCAGTCCCATGCTGAGTAACCTCCTCCCACCAGACTCGTTGTTTTAAAGATGAGCACATCAACTTTAACACATAGATTTTGAGAACTTTAAAGAATTGAATTATAGAGCTTTGTGTGTTTCTATGTGAAACAAACATACTTCTATCTAGTCAGAAAGCCTGTCTAGATAGTTTCTCTAATACCACATATTGCATACAAATATTAAGTACTTTTGAGTATTACTAATGAAAGACTAACAAGAAACTTACCATGTTCATAAATGACTGTAATCCCAACACTTGAGAAGTATGTGGAGACAAGAGAAATTCAGTCTCATGCTACATAGCTACATAGGTAGATAGCAAGTTCTAGGCTATGCTAAATAAAACTCTGTTTCAAACAAACAGGGATAAAATGAATATTTATAATATACAAAAAGCTGAGATACATGTATTTTCATCAGATATTTGTACTCTTTATATTTTACACTTAATTATTTATGGGGATAAATAAGAAAGAAAGAAATTGACTATGCTACAATTTAAAGAAAAAAATCACATTTATCAAATGTATACTGATAGCTTGTTCCTACATAGTTTTCACAATAGACGTTTCAAATAATTATAATAGAATGAATTAGAACCATATAAAACTTTGTAATATCTTATCAAATATAACACATTTGTGTTTTACATCATAATCATTTGTTACTGACAAAATAGATTTGTATGTTATGTGTGTTATATCGTTTTTGGTAATCTATTATACCAATACAGTTCATTGGATGAAAGCATTCCCAAACCTCGATTGATTAAAATAATCAATGTTCAGAATGTAATGTGGGAGAGTCTTACTTCATCCACTTCAGGTTGAAATTATTTCTTTTATGAAATAATTATCAGACTCTTCCTTATTCCCTTTTCTTGAAAGTCACACAATCCTCCATTTCAATGATGTTTTACAAAAATGTCCAGAAGAAACAAATTCATAACATATCAACCAAGTTCCTGTAGGGCATTCATAACTCATATAATAAAACAGAGCTTTACTCTAAACTTCAGAGATACATCTAATGGTTCTAATTGTACTTTCTTGTCAGTGCAGAAAACCTAGAATTATTTCCAAACAATTTAGCATTTTCTTACTGGTGACTAATTCTAGAGCTCTTAATGTAAATTACAGGGAATTGATATTGAACATATATGCTCGGAAGTATTGTGTCTTTTCATTCACATAGAACATGCTTCTATTATCAGAGCTGGAGAGTGTGTATACCTTTAAACACAAGAAGTATACTCATTCACACTTATTTTTGGGAGCCTCTTTTATTTAATTTCACCACATGCTAAAATATATTAAATATTTTAGAAAACAATATCTAAGTCCCTAGATTTTCAATTATTTGACCATTTTTTCCCTTACTGTTATTTGATAAGCCCCACATTATTCATAATCATGGTCACATGTTCTTTCTACTTTGTGTGGAATCAGAGAATCATGGAGCATCTTGACAAACTAACAGGAAGAGCAATAGGGCACACTTGCCTTAGAATTTCATTTGGGTAACCACCTCTTCACTTGGCTCACTCCCAATTCTCCATTGGGCCATTTCTTTTGATCTCACTTCCTCAATGACACTCACCAGCCCACATCATTTAAATGTGTCACTCCCATTTCATCTTTAATAGTATGAGCTCTTCTTTGTCTCATCACTTAGTAATACCCCACAATTCTGTTCATGTGTAGATGGGTCATTGCAGGATGGATATATTCTAAATACCTGGAATTCATTCATGGCTCACTATTACTAGGTGTTGGTTGAATAACTACATATTTGTTTTCCCTTGAGAAATCAGTCATAGAGATTGTTGCTTAGTTCATCCAGAGTTCTATAGCTCATAAGATATTTCCTGGTTCTGGAATCTAGCCATTTACTTATGTGTCTGGGATCAGAGAATCAATATCCACCTGTCTTACAGTATCCTAACACTCTCCAGAATGCCCAATGGGGCACACATAATTTTGCTTTGTCAGGGCACAGTATTAAAAGAAGAGTGGCAAGAAAACAAATGTTTCCTTTGATAGAAATCAATCCTGAGGAAGACATTTGTTTTAGAAGAATAAATTGAAGACAGTTTTTTAGTATAATTTTTATTACATTTATTTTTTTCTGGCCACATTTGTGTGATATGTGTGAGAAGTGTGTGCCAGTGTGCCAGTAGAGGTCAGATGACTACTTGTGACTTTTCACCATGTGGGTATCAGAAATTGAAATCAAGCCCATCTGTGGTATGTTCAGTACATTTCACATCCATAAGAGAATCCTCTGTCACACCTCTTGTGTTATGTGCTGAATTGTGTCCCACAAAATTCACACACTGAATTTACAACACCCAATACCTTAGAACATGTTCCTACTCTGAAATAATGTCTTTAAAGACGCAATTAAAGACAAGTGAAGGCATATACTCTGCCTACAATCCAGTCTTATGGATGTCTTTATATAAAGAGGTTGGGTCCCAGGCACAGAGAAAGTCCCCTTCTCCAAAGCAGTAGGAACAGCAGAGGAAATCATGTTGTCTAGACTTCAATACTAGACTTCAGCCTCCAGAAAATAAATTGCCTGTGTTAAAGTCAACCAACCTGTGGTAAGTTTTATGATAGCCCTACCCAATGTTGACTAGATAAGAAATTTTACCTAGAGAAGAGCAGTAGAGACAGACTAGACTCTTTCCTTGACATTTGTGTTTGTAACACAATTTAAAATAAATTAACAGTGTAAAAGCAATGTACCAATGCCCTGGACTGGGAGAACACAGCAGCGATCACTATATGAATGAATGTTTCCCCAGTGAGAGAGCAAGAGTTAGAGAAATAAAGTAGAATGCAGAACAATGCAAACATTTATGAAATTATCAAACAATAAAAGTATAAAATATTTTGAAGTATTTTAAAATATACTTTAAAATATTTTAAAATATACTATAAAATAGACACTCGTATGCTTATTTATTTATTGACTTAAAGTTATTAACTATGTAAAACCATAGGGAGCTCTCTTTTAGGCAACATGGTCTCATGTCTTTCTTCCTCCCATTGTTTGTAAGCATTTTATTATTAAAAGCATTGATGCATTAGCTGTATATTTTAATAAATATAAACTTTACTATAAATATTTTAAATATCAGAGATGGAAAAGGCAGATACTACTACAATTGCCATTAGACAAATTGGAATTTACATCTATAAAGTAATTTGCCAAAGACACAGAACTTGTAGTAGTTAACTAGAATTTGAAACCTTGACTATATTCTTTATGGCTGTAGGTGGTGTAAATAGTGACAAATAGACAGCCATCATCCCCGGATGACCCAGTAGCTCTTCTACTCACTAAGATGTATTATGTTTTGGAATCCTGTACAGATCTGGCTGGCTTTTTTCAATATATTTCTTGGTCTTGATGCTAGTTCACTGGGCTTCACTCCCAATCTGTTACAAAATGCCCTGGCTTTTAGAGCCAGTCTTCCTCTATAATTTGTCTTCTCTCACCATCTGGTCTCCAGTGAGGCCACCTATGGCCACTGAGTGTGATACTTGCTTAAATGTGAATGGATAATGAGAACCATTATGGTACCGTGTGGGCAGTAGACAAGAAAGCCTCTGCCATCACACAGTACCTCCCAGTCCATCACAGAGTGATTTAAATGCATTTGCATTATTTTTAATACACTTTATTTGGGGAGTGGCATAATTACCTTTTCTTTCTCTAAGGGGGAAAAAATGGAAAAAGCAACAACTAAATAGCACAAAGAGTTCCTGATATGGCAATTCGCAGCTAGAGAAGAGAAAGCCGAGTGAGAAGGAGTAAAGGCAGGAGAAACAGGGTCATGTCTCCTAGGAAGGCAGTCACAGCCTCAGAACAGGCTGCTGTGGTGTGAAGCTCCTGTAGTGAGAAATAATGAAGAAATGCACAGCCCTCCAGAGCTGAAGCAAGCTCACAGGGCAGCCAGAAAGCACACGGGAGCTAGTCATGTTGGGTTAGGACCCAGAGTGAGAATTTAGTTATTTTTGTTGTTTTTGTTATTGCTGTGAACTTGTTTCTTTTAAAATATATTTTAACACGAGGACAAATCATATAGCTTTGTGCCATTCATTTGAATGAATTCAAAATATTTTGTAACTATCTGAGCTAACATAAAGTATCGGATGCCTAAGTCAGAGTCAGTGGAATCCATTTTTCTAACAGAGATGAAGTAGAATTAATAATGCAAATATCAGCATTTATAGGGGGACAAGAAAAGTTGTTAGACTTCTGATGTCATTGACATCATTTCGCATGTCCTCTGTCCTCACCGGAAGCTGATTGTGTATGAAGCTGAATCAGGGAGGATGTGATGCACACACCATCAAAAACTATTTCGAAGATGTCATGATAGTAGGTGTCATGTATCAACTTGACTGGAGATTAAGGGCTAACTGATGAAGTTTACTCTGGAGGTTTTCGAGAGGACATTTCTGATATGAAATTAACATGCCATGTGTTGAATATGTCTTCAGTGATTTAAGTGGGTCTCATTCAATCAGTTGAAGCCCTGAAAACACAGTGCTGATCATCCACAGGTGAGAGGAAAATCCTCCTGCCTCATTCCCTTTGAGTTGGGATATTAATTTCTGCCTTAGGGTTTCCTCATTGTCTAGCTTATGACTGCAGATTATTGCCAATTCCTTACAATAGTTGGGTCCACTCACTATATTCACTCTGTTTCTTCAGACAAGCCAGCATAATACATGTATAAACGATATTGTACTTAACACAGATTTGCCATCTTTTCTATCCTATTTACCATACAGATGATATTATGGGCAATGACTATAAATCCTTAAATATGAAGTTTATTTAACAAGCATGTTCTGGTAAAACTCTGACAGTAAGAGACTGTTCGGGTAGTCTCTATTATCTCTTTGGCTGTTTAACACGAGGTCTGGAGTAGAGTGGGAAAAGGATTTATCTTGATGATTCTTTCTAAGCGTTCAGGGTGTGTCGGACAAAGGAAGAAATAGACCTCAAAGCAGCAGCTGGCATCTTCCCAGTCACTCACCCTATGGAAAGAGATGAACTTGTTATCGAAGAGTTCTCAGATGGTGGAAGAATCCCACTCTAGGGCCTGTTTAATCTTTGACCTCAACTCAAGAAATGCAACATGGTAGAAAGATAATTCAGCCTATGCTTTGTGAATATTTGCCTTAAAAGCTGACAGAGTCAAAAATCTGGATTAGATCCCTCACAGCAAGGAGATTTGGATTATTTGAAGAAAATGTGCCTTATGGGTAATGATTCAGCCATTGCTTACAGAGTCTGTAACAACAGCAGCAGCAGCAACAGAAATCCTCAGATAAAGAACCAGAACAAATAGAATTTTCCGAAAGGGGTTAGCATGGAAAGGAACCTCTTTAGGACAACAACCATATATTCCACTCATGTTTATGAAGAACATTGTGTGAGCATTTGAGCACAGAAACAGTTATCTGCAGAAATATCAGGTTTTGCTTCTTAGCTGTTGAATCAGTTGAATTAATGCCCAGCATTTACCTACACCTACGCACACACAATCACACCACAATCACTCACTCTTTCACACACACGCACATATCCAACTTCTAGGTGCAAATTCAAGGTGCAACATCTAGGTGATGAAGCTGCCAGTGTTCTCATCAAGTGGGCAGAGGACACATTTTCTAGTTTCTAGCATACGATTTTATTAAACACCCAATAAATATCGGCTTTAAAAATCTCTTGGCATCACACATTAAAATGAATGTTACAAACTGATTTTAAAAGACTGTTAGAAAAGAGTTGTGTGTGAAGAAAGATTATTCCCTTTAAGGATAATTTTGTAACTTACAGATTTCAGCAAACCACTTTCTAACTGCAAGTTTTTGTGTGTTCTGTGGAAGAGAGAGCTAGTCAGTATTTATGGTTCATGAGTTATCTTCTATGATGTTCATGTGTGCCTCTGATGCAAATCTGCAGAAGTAAAACAGGGTGCAGCAGGGCAGACAGTCAAACATTTCAAATGCTGCATTTTTTAGTTTTGTTCTAATTGACTTAGGTAGATCCCACTACAAAATGCCAATGCTCAGAAATATTTTGACAACAAGAAATTTGTCTTAGAGCTCTCATTTACACAGCTTTTTTTTATTTCCTAATTTAAAGCATATAAGTCTGTGTGAACTTTTTTATTTCTCAAGCTTCTTACAATTAATGTTAGGTAACACTTCCCTTCAGTAAAGACTTAATCTTCCTAGTCCCTATGAGAACAGCTCCCAAGGTAAGCTTACAAGCGGCTTTTAAAATATTTCACTACATATTTAATACTAACTTATTTTGTGAAAAAACTAAATTCTGCATTCTACGTATCACAGAAAAATCAGTGGAGAGAGCCAAACTTTGTAAATCATTTGTTCATCAACTCTGAATTGCTTTCTCTATGTGTAGGAAATCTGCTTAATACTTTACTCTTGCTAGGTAAATACATTGCTATCGCTCAATTTCAAGAATATAAAACATATCTACAATTTCAGCAACTTCAAAAGGGTAATCCAGAGGAATTGGGAACTCGTGACCTGCCTATGCAACATTGCCATGTATTGAATCAAGTGGGGAAGTTCTGAAACTAGCCATGCATTTCCAGCTGCATTTGATGTTGGTGATACTATTCTGTATTCTTAGCATTGATTTATATTGGATAAATTTTCTAAAACATAAAAAAATATAAATTAGCATGTGTTGATTTATTTATATAATTAAAGGCTTATACATGTTTAAAACATAATTCTATTTCAGAGTAAAAATATAAAGATCCAATTCTAAAGCTGTTCATCAGATGGAGTCTGAAATGGAGTTTCAGCCTTACCCACATGTACCCATTATTTAATTTCAGCATAGTTTAGAAATGATGTTAGGTTCACCTCCCAGAAGGAGGAATGTTATGATAGTCTTGAAAGACATCTGGCTCTGCTGAAGCCCATTAAAAGAAAAGTATTTTCTCTTGGTCAAAGATTGAAATCTAACTCTGGCCTTAGGTGACAAGCTATTATTGCTCCAATGGAAGTATTTTGCCAGCTAGTCATTGTTGAAGCTCATGGGATTCATAGCTGGGTAAGACTCTTGATAGTGTTTCTCCCCAAGTACCACACAAACAACCTTCAAGCACTATTAAGGCAAGTCATAGGCATGAAGTTTCCATGTGGACATCATCTTTTTTCTCACTGACATACCATTTAAGTGTGTGTTGTCTTCAATAACAGTGTCTTACCATTATATTGTCAAGAGCAACCAAGAACCAAGGCAAGAGCCTGTGATGTTTTAGAGGTCTGCCCAACAACTTGAAAAGTAGTCACCTACACCTTGCACTGGACTTGTTAATTTGAGGCTCTATTATTCCAAGGAAAAGCATAGTTCTTCTATTATAGAGGAACTCCATTCAAAGTAATTTTTATGTATATATGTATAAATTCTAGGGAGCTTTTATAATTATATGTTTCCATGTGGTATTTTAAAGCCCTTTAGAATTAGTCATTCCACCATGTACACTCTTCTATCTGGACCTCCCATTTCCTGTCCCATTTAATCTTTCTAGCTTTTCCCTGAAAATTAATAAACTTGTGTTTAAGCGGATTTCAAATAGATGGTTTTAGAATGCAACTGATTGTTTTAAATGCAGCTTCCATTTAAAAGTCTCCATTTAGATTTCAGTTCACCTTCAAAGACCTTCACTGACTCTGGTTCGGCAATCACCCTTGGCCAGTTGTTTTGATTCCATACAAAATTAAATCATATTTAAGAATTTAGAATTCTGAAACTTACCAAAAGAGTACCTTGCCAAACCCCAGTGCATAGATAAAATTATTAAACACACTGACAGTTGATGCTTCCAGCTTCACTTAATGACTGTTTTATCTCTGTGACATCAAAGGAAGATTCCTGATTTCAAAAGATAGTATTTTAAAAATCATCCTATCTTGGGTGAAAAGCTATTACACAATTTCATGGAATTTGACAAGTTGTATCTTCTTCGCTGCCATCATAATTATCTCTATTATCACTTGATGTATGCCTGTTAATGTACTGTCTGTGTAGATCCAGTTTTCAGTTCAAAAGACTTGGAGTAAAATGTATATTCCTAATTTTTCTTTCCTATATGACATGGTCTAGATAGCAAGAAAACGTTATCATACGTATCCATGATCACTTATTTGTGAATAATTCTGAAACTGGTTGTAGAACCATGCATTCTTATTTAATGTTTAACTTTCTGAAGTAGCCAGTAAGTAGAAGGTAGATTTCTGGTTCTGTCAAACAATTTTACACACTTGTTTTGCAGGAAATATTCAGCATATAAATTCAAAATGTCCAAAATGAAGATCTCACTGTGAATAACCATGCCCCTCCCCTAACTTTTTCAAAAGAATGATTATGTAAAACATATTGGAATAAATATTTACCTTTTTTTTAAATGGCTCATCCTTTTGACCAGTATGATTTTAGCACCATGTTTACATGTATCTATACTTCTTAACACAGTATATTAGTCACTGTTCTTACTGATGTACTAGAACATTCCAACTAAAGCAGTTCAAGGAGGGAGTGTTTACTTTGTTTCATGGTTTGGAGGCAGAGTCCCCCAGGGAAGGGAGGCCCTGCAAGCAGCAGCTGGAGGTGCCTGGTCATGTGACCTGTGCACTCAAAAATCAGAGACATGAATGCTAGGCCTCGGCTTGGCTTCTCCTTTGCTTTTCAGGACCCTGTCCAATAATGGACCCTGACTATACTCAGGTTTTGCTGTCCCACCTCAGTTAATCTTGATAATCACTCCCTAGCAAGTCTCAGAATAACTGAATCCAAATGATCCCTTAAGGCAAGGGATAAAGTTTGCCTCCTAGGTGGTTTTATATCCTGAGAAGTTGACAACCAGTTTTAACCATCACAACTGACATACCTCATTAATGGAAATAAACAATAGTTGGGAAAAGAACATGTGTCATTCATGTTATACTGATATCAATATTAAATCAATAGCAATTTTGCTTAAAACTGAAAAGTATTTTGTCTATAAAATATTTCACAAATTAATGTAAGTATGTTTGCAGGCTTTTGCCGAGATCCTTTGAAGAATATTATAAGGTCTCTGCAATGATCTACATAAATGAAGTCACAAGTGCCACGTACATAGCAAGGATGAGCAGGTGAGTACCACTAGCACTGAAAATCTCCTTACAGCTCCTTTGTTACATCTCAATTGGTCAGTTCATCATCAAAATCAGCACCAGTAAAGATTCATTATGGATGAATGTAACAATATCTCAGTGTGCTGGTGATGTCTCCACAATTTTAATCCTGATTTTTAACAAACAATAGGAATACATTTTATTTTAAGAACTGGACTCATTTAGCATTCAATCATGTCCAAAGGTATGTGGACAATCTTGAAGTTCCTTACAAAGCTATAGCTCCAATAAAACAAAGGGATATCAAAGAGTCAAAGGATATAGTGTGATGATTTTGTTTTTTAACCTAAAATGCCAAACTTAGCTATTATAAACCCAAAATATCTCACTCATTCCATGTAGTAACTTTATTATAGTCAGTGTGATAACTATGTTCAATTATACAAGCTGAAAATTTTTCTTAATGGACTTCAGTTAATAGTTTTATTAAAATAATCACCATAAATGACTCACCACAGAAATGGCAAATGCTTAGTAATTAAGGTCATATAGAAATTGTATTGAAATCACCCAACTTTTCTTGACTGATTGCAAAGCCAAGTTTGTTGAGATGTACTTTCATAAAGCAGACCAACTTGAGCATGTTGTGGAATCTGCTGCATTGGAAGGCGTGCAGGAGTGAATTTCAGAATGATCTCACGGTCGAGCCTTGATGTAGTTAAGATATAAATCCAGTGAAATTCTAAAGTTTGTGAGAAACTCTGACATGAGAATGAATTCAATTTCATGCACAATCAGATAGCAGAGGTATTGTGGGTACTTTTGTGCTGTATAAGAATAGCTTCACTAGTAATTTTGAAAAAAGATACATACACTGAAGCTTCTAGAGATGAAAAATTATGAACATGTGACAAGCAGGATGCTAATAGATAAATAAGATAGACATAAGGAACACAAAAGGTTCCTTTATTTCCTTCTACATTTAAATTATCCACATGACTATTTATTTGTTTATTTTCATTCATTCATTCATTGCCTTGTTTGCTGGGAGTATTAGAGTCTTATGGTTCTCACAAAATGCATAATAATTATCATCATAATTTTATGGCCTCAAGCTAAAATTTCTTTCTCTTCTTTGGGAGGAAATAGTATAATTCTAAAACTTGAGGCATACTGAAAATTGTTTTAAGTAAAAAAAAATTAGGGTATTATTTTTTTATTGCCTTACTGTGCTCAGAGCACAGGCATTGTTTTAGTAACTTAAAGGGAAGAATTTCTTATGAAAGTGGGGAATATCTATAATTGGTGCGAGTTCATAGGTGAGATGAAAAACTGCTCTAATACTTTTGTGAGTTTGAGAGGACAGTGAAAATCCTCGTTAAATGGATATTTGTAAGATTTAGAGATTTTTTTTTTGAAGTCAGGATACAGTACATTGACAACCAAAGATGAAATGTTCCTGTCTTGTTATTTCTAGAGTTAAACAAGAGAAAACAGAAATACATGCCTCCGAGGGCTGCATATGAGTGTATGGTCACAGCCTGTTGAGACTGCTTAGTTTAGCTTCTATTGAAGAGACAAAGCAGGATGAGACAGCTTTTCCAGGCTCCCTTTAGACTACTTGGATTGTTCTGTTGGCTTTGAACCAATGAGACTCTATCTACCTGTCTGGAACTTGGCCTCAGAGAAGAGGAACTCAAAAAAAATATCTGGGGTAGGTGAACAGTATATACTTAGCCTTTTATAAATGGAGGCTCAGTGGAAAAGCAATTGGAGACAGGATTTAGTAAACTGTAAGACGAAATTGAATATTTTTAGCTAAAACTTCTAATCTGGGTCAAAACAGCCATTGTGAAATATTCTACTAACTTTGTCCTCTTGATGTTTTAACATCAGTTTTGTGCTTAGTTATTTGGGGCATAAGTGTGGCCTGAAAAACTTTCAGAGAGCTGAGCATGAGGTGCCCTAAAAATATAAAAAAGGAGAGTCAAATGGACAAACTTGGTAGAAGCATTTAGGTTGCAGAAGGTCATCGTGCATTATATCCATGTACACTTGATATAACTAGGAGGCTATATCAGTAACAGCATGGACCTCCAGTAACTTTTGGATAAGTTATGGAGTAGGTTAAATATGTGGATTCCACTTGCATTTATACTAGAAACAACTATTTGTTGTGTGTGTGATAAATAATCAAGTACGATTTTGGTCTAGCCTTAAATAGGTAGTCATGGTGTACCTTATCCTTGGAAATATGAAACTCTAGAGTTGGACAGTTGTATCATCAATGTTAGCATTAATTAGTCTAGATTGCAGAGCTTTATTTAGAAAGGGGAACTTTGGCAGTTCTAGCAATCCCAAGCTGGTATATATTAGTGTAAAATGTATATGACAGTTGTCTTGGGTTGAGAAAGCATCATTATCATTTGTAAACATGAGAAGGTC
The DNA here is from genome assembly GCF_000001635.26 of Mus musculus. Taxonomy (NCBI): domain Eukaryota; kingdom Metazoa; phylum Chordata; class Mammalia; order Rodentia; family Muridae; genus Mus; species Mus musculus. The sequence continues at coordinate 80,563,061 of NC_000069.6, forward strand.
CAGCATGGCTTGTGGTTTGGGAGTAAAGAAAGGCAAGATGCTAGGATGAGCACCTTTGCTTGCTGTGCATCACCTATCCCTGCTAGGTCCTTTCCATGGGCAAGTTGAACCTCCTCACTGCAGTGTGGATAAATGAGAAATACTAATGTACAGGACTGGAAGAGAACAGTAGTTCTTGAGTACAAGTTGGACATATGAAGCTATACATCAATAGCTGTGTATCAAGGAAGTATGCATGTGACATATGGTACATACTGTCATGTCAGCGTGTGTCATGTGTCACATGCATACAAGACAAACATATATATGCACATATATCACACACAAACCACACATACCAGTGTCACACACAAGTGTGTGCGTTTACCAAGGAAGTATGCATATGCCGTGCATATATATATATATGTTTGTGTGTGTATATATACACTCATATATATATATATGTATATGTATATATACATATATCTATGAAATATCCACATATATACTATAATGCTTGGCCTGCAATTAGTGAAACTATTTTGAAAGGATTAGAAGATTTGAGAGGCTCAGTTTCTCTCTCTCTCTCTGTCTCTCTCTGTCTCTTTGTCTCTCTCTGTCTCCTTCTCTGCCTCTTTCTGTCTCTCACTGTCTCTCTGTATCTCTCTGTGTCTCTGTGTGTGTGTCTCTCTCTCTCTCTGCCTGATACCTGTGGATCAGAATGTAAAGCTTTCAGGTACTGCTCTGGTACCATGATTGTTTGCTTCTTGTCAAGCTGATCATAGATCAATTCTCTGAAACTGTAAGTAAACCCCCAATTAAATGCTTATGATTTATTTTAAGAGTTGTGTCAGTAGTGATGTCTTTCACTGCAATATAACAATAACTAAGACAGAGCATCTCAATAAGAGGGTAACCAGGCCTAGTTAATTATTCAGTGTTAATGAAATCATGGGTTATTAGAGGAGAATCTAAAACCACTAATTTTCTAAACCAGTATAACCTTTAACAACTATTAATTTCTGAACTATTAATATTGTTCAGACCCATAGTCAGTTACCATGAAGTAGAGTATGGAATGGCATAGGCATGGTCAATAGTTAGAGCCACAGAGAATCAGCCACATAGGCAATTCACCATGAGGCAGCTACTCTATAGACACTGCATCTGTCCTGATCTGCAGACATTGAACTCAAAAGAAGCTGCTGAGGCAAGGCTCTACTTTCCTGTTGATCACTCTATGCTTCTCACTCGACTCAAATGCTTCTTAACATTTATGGATTCTTTACATGGCGGGACACAGCATAATGACACTTGGAGAGAAAAGACAGAACTGTGAAGCTGCTGCTCAAATGAAAGAAGTGCTGGTTGCATTCAGGTGTGATTGCCGCAGATAAGGCTTGGAAGAGGCATCTTGGGCATAGAGATCCAGTGAACATTTATGTATAGTAGCTTCACTGAGCCCTGACTACCTAATGTGATCTCCTGGACATAATGCACAACAACTGATCCAGACAATGAGAGTACAAAAGACTAACTTGAGGCATGTGCACAGAAGCTCTTAGGAAGGCAATCCAGTAAAGAAAAGATTGGAGTTGAGGACTAAGCAAAGTGTTTATGAAGGGAAATTGTGAGTAGGAGCTATGACATCAATTTGGGCCAAAGAGAACTAGTAACATTTTATATTGTAAAGACATCCTTGGTTCCACTATTTCATTCAGTTCCATGTTTTCATGAAGCCTTCCTTAATATCACATATTTAGATGTTTCCATTCATTCTCCTGTCTTCTCTCCTGTGTCTCCCCACACCTGATCCTGTCTCCCTTCCCCTCTCCTTCTTGTCTCCCACTCAGGTCCCTTCCTCACTTTCTTCCTTCCATGATTATTTTGTTTCCCTTTATAAGTGGGGTTAAAGTATCCTCACTTGGGCCTTCCTTCTTGTTAAACTTCTTATGGTCTGTGGGTTGGATCATGGCATACCATGCATGTCCTTTTGGGTCTGGGTTACCTCACTCAGGATATTTTCTAGTTCCATTCATTTGCATACAAAATCCACAACATTCTCATTGTTATAGTTAAATAGTGTTCCATTGTGTAATTGAACCACATTTTTTGTATCCATTCTTTGGTTGAAGTACATCTGGGTTGCTTCTAGCAGCTATATGAGACAGATGCAGATACTTACAGCCAACCATTGGACTGAGGTCAGGAACCATTATGGGAGAATTAGGGTAGATGGCAAACCCATAGGAAGGACAACAGTACCAAGTAACTTGGACCCCCTAGAGCTCCCTGAGACTAAGCCACCAACCAAAAAGCATACATGGGCTGGTCCAAGGACCCCAGAATATATGTAGACTGCTTTGCCTGGCCTCAATAGATGAGGATGTACCTAATCCTGCAGAGATTAGATGTCCCAGGGAAGGAAGATGTGGCAGTGGTATCCTCTCAGAGGAAAAGGCGAGGAAGGATGAGATGGAGGGGTTGGGGCTGCATTTAGAATGTAAATAAATGAAACAATTAATTAAAAATGAAAACATGTATCACATATCTGGAAAAGAGCTACATAGTTTATTTCCTATTGTTTTCCTTTAACAGTTGTATCCTTATTACACAGGCGAGACTAAGGTTTTCTAGCAGGTCTACAGGAACCACCACGTTTCCCTTGTGTTGCTGTGCTGATCTGATACTCTGGTCCTTGCTCTGCCTGTTTTGCTTACTGACCCTGAGGTGAGCAGCTATTCTGTGCCAGATGCTTGAACCATTGTACACTCATCATCCTGGGCATCAAAAGCCAAATACAAGCCAATAACAGGACGAATCTTTCAAACCAAGCCAAAGCAAATTCTCTCTTTCTGTAAGGTCATTTTCTCAGTCTTTACAGGAAGCTGTTGAGTGCATCATGTTGCTGCTTATCCAACTGCTAGGATTTTTTTTTTCATCTTCAGTCATTCTTTTCCAGACACCCAACTTTCCCAATGGATTTGACTTGTATACTCTCACAATGATCAGCAGCATAGCTTTTGGGGAGTGAATTAGGTCCTTATCATGCATTTATCCATTACAAACTTTGTATTTGGCAATGCTGTATTTGCTGCCTAGCTTTATAACTGTCTATTTATATTTCTACTGACTTCACTACTCTAAAAAGCTTGTGTCTTATTCTGGTTTTACTCTCAATATTTAGCACAATACAATTTGCTAGAGGAGATGTGATAGCTCTCCTCTCTACTTTCTAGTTTGAGAGGGATAGAAGAGCAAAACCAAGATAAAGACAAAGGTCATATTCATCATCTCAATTATGAGCACAGTTCAAGTAATTGGACACTTATGGGCAGAGCTGACGGTCTTGCCTATTGTCTGACTTCCAATTGGCACAGATGTGCCAATCAGTCTCAGGAAGCACCAGGCTGCGGAGATCACTGCAAACTTGTAATGAGAAGGAGTTGAACAGCTCTGGCACTGTAGTAATTGAGCATCATTCACAGAGTGAAAAGGTCATGAGTGGGAAAAAGCACACTCATTAGCAAGGCTGGACCACTGCATACTGCGACTAAAACAAAACACTGAAACCTGCCTCTAGGAGCAAGGGTGTAAATATAACACATTGAGAAATGCAGATATTGGGAGTTAGGATACAAAGATATCATCAACATCTCATTTTGATAAGTTCTGCTCATTTAAAATGTCTATCAATACATTAAATATTAATTTACTAAAATGACTTTCACTCTCCACATAAATTGAATTTCTTCAATGATTATTCATGTATAGCAAATGTAACCTTCCAGGAGGCTTAGGTTGACAGCAATTATTTAATTTTAGGCTTCACTGTTTTATTTATTATTTTTCCCTCAAACAATGGCCTTTGCTTCCTGTGGTGTAATAGGATATTCAGTGAACAATAAATTAGTTATAAAATCCTAAAAATTTAAACATAGCAACTTACAAGCTGCTTAGCAACAGTCTAGGATGCCAAAGCTTAATTTTGGATCAGCTAGCCTGAAGGAGCTGCAGAATTAATTTTTTATATTGCAATACCTTAGAAAGCTGCTAGTCCATGTCAAAAATATTTTTTGCCATCCCAGTTATTAAATTTTTCAGAGCTTCTTCAAGCATCAAATCAAATGTGCTTTTATACTTGACAATATTTTTATTAAAAAAATAGAAAGTTTATTTTTTGATTATAGATAGATAGAACACTTGAGTATAATGAACTAAGTTGCAAGTGAAGTATTTAAATGCTTAATTTTATCATTTTAATTATATGTACTTTGTGTTATGTGCACATGAGTTGAGGTGTGCCTAGATCTCCCTAGAGCTAGCGTTTAGGTTGTTGTGAGCCCCCAGACGTTGATGCTGAGAGCTAAAGATCAGTCTTCTGCCAGAGCAGAACAACATTAACTCTAAGCCTCATCATCAGCCCCATGAAAATCAAGTATGTCACTTGATGTCTACTTGATGTATCTCAATGGAAAGGGCATGGAGAACTGGTTAATCAAAGTAATTTATGGTGATCTGAATGAGAATGTCCTCCATACACTCATGTGTTTGAATACAAGACAGACAGGTTTTGAGGTCTCAAAGCAGCAACAGCATAGCATCTCTAGTTTATGCTGCTTTGTGCAACATGTGATTGCTGCCCCAGCCACCATACCTACTCTGCTGCCAAGCTTCCCTTGCCATGATGCTGTTGGAATCTTATTGCAATCCAAATAAACTCTTTCTTGGCTGTGTTCTCTTATCACAGTAATGTAAAAGTGACTAACATACTATTTTTACATCATTCTCAAAACAGAGAAAATGAAATAAAATCCTTCATTCTGAAAGTCTACCACACATTAAAAATGGATGTCAATAGCAAAAGAGAAAACAAATCAGAAATCCATGGCAGCTACAAAGCACATCACAGAACCAACAATGGGCATAGGAATAAAAAAGAATATTAAAAAAAAAAAAACAACAACACATTTTTTTCTAGCTCTATCCATTTACCTGCAAATCTGATAGCTTCATTTTCTTAAAAACCGGATAATATCCCATTGAGTATTTTACCATATTTTTGCCGTAAATATATCAGATGATGAGCAGCTAATGTAGTTCCATTTTCTGGTTATTGTGAATAGGACAGCAATGAACATGCGGGTGCAAGTATCTCTGTAATAGGACACACAGTCTTATAGAAACATACATCATGGTACTATAGCTGGATTATATAATAGATTTATTTTTGTCTTCTTCATTGACTTGACAGAATTATGAAAATAAAGTTAAAACATAACAAGTTAAATTTGATAAGATTTAATATTTCTAAACATCATAATGCATAAAATAATTAAGATGATTCTAAAATGATATCACAAAATAACAAAAGTAAGATCTTGTATCAATATCCTCTCTGAAAAAAATGATGTGTACCTGCACATTAACAAGTGAGTGTAAAGTAGTATTTCCAAACTAATGAAAATGTTATTGGAAAGAGTCCAAATATTGCTTAATGTACAATGCAATAATAATAACACAAAACATTGTGTGAAGATAATTTCTAGTATTTTTTAAAAGGAGTGATTTTTTTAACATATACAAGTAAGGTTTTATGTAGTTTCTAAGAAAACAAAAGAAATGGGATGTCAACAGATTAAAACAACATCAAAAGAAGCCCATTTGGGGATTTTGTCATAGAAAGTAGAATCTACTAGAAGAACAAATCTATCTCTTTAAAGGAATTTACTATTCAAAGCTATTACTATCATTCAGTGAGAAAACACAAGCTGAAAATGCTAAAAATAATATTTGAACACACTCATTCTTGTATCATTGAACATGTCATTCCACTGGTTCCTAGGAGCAGAGTCTGATATAAAGCATTTGGGAAGGACGGCCATCTAAAGACGGATTAGTGTGTTCCTCTTACATTGGGTCGTATCATAAAATCTGCCTAGTCGGAATACAATCAGAGTTAATTTTTCCTCGTATTAGTTTGTTTAGGTATATTCTCATCCTTTCCCATGGTGTTTAAAACAGGTTTAATTTCCCAAGCTTCATCAATGAATTGTTATTAGCCTCTGCCTTCTGTTAATGAGATGCTTTCTCAGGCAGACTGCTAACCCCATCACTCAGGAGACAGAGGCAGGCGGATCTCCCATTTCAAGACAAGTGTAATCTTATGTACATTACGTAGATTGTATGTAAGCTCCAGGTCAGCCAAGGATACATAGAAAGACCCTATCTTAATGAAAAAAATGGCATGAATGCCCGGTTTGGAAAATTATAAATGAGCAAGCAAAAAAGATACATAGAATAAACTGATAATATTATGATAGCATTTGGCCAAACACACAGAAATAGACACTTAATTTATCACTACCTTCCTGAGGATTATGCATGTATAGATATTTCTATGGTTTAAAATGATTCTACAAAGATTCTTGATACTATTTTTTTCTCCAGAAGTAATAGATTATAGCTACAATTAAAAATAAATTCTCTAAAAATATGTTTGTATGGCTGTATTTACTCCCTGGCTAGGTAGCCCTTGATATCCTGGAACTTACTCTGTAGACCAGGTTGGCCTTGGGCTAAGAGATCTACCAGCCCCTGCATTCTGAATGCTGGGATTAAAGGCATGTGCCACCCTTGCCTGACTGTATTTTCTTTAAAAAGAAAACTATTCCAATGGAGGGGCTAGAGAAAGGACCAAAGGAGCTGAAGTAGCTTGCAGCCCCATTGGAGGAATAATGTGTGAACCAACCAGTACTCCCAGAGCTCCCAGGAGCTAAACCACCAACCAAAGGCTTCACATGGAGGGACCCATGGCTCCAGTTGCATATGTAGCAGAGGTTGGTCTTGTTGGACATCAATGGGAGGAGAGGTCTTTGGTCCTGAGAAAGCTCGATGCCCCAGTGTAGGGGAATGCCAGGCAGGTAAGTAGGGCTGGGTAGGTGGGTGAGCAGGGGGAGGGGGTTGTATAGGGGGGTTTTGGAGGGGAAACCAGGAAAGGTGATAACATTTGAAATGTAAATAAAGAAAATAATAAAAAAAGGAAACTATTTTTTCAGATTATAATGACATCATTTCGACATTCCCTTTTGCCCCTCCAAATCCTCCCATGTACTCCCCGTTGCTGTCTTTCAAATTCATGACCTCTTTTTTTCATTAATTGCTGTTCCATATACATATGTACATACATATGTATTCCTAATAGATAAAACCTGCTCGGTATGTCCTTTTACTTGTATGTATGTTTTCAGGAATGAGCATTTGGTATTGGGTAAACAATTGGTGTGTTCTTCCCTGGGGAAGGCTATGCTGTTCCAGGCATGCCTTAGTTGTCTGCAGGTTTGAGGGCTCAGGGGCGTTCCCCATCCTCTTCAACATGCTTATAGTTGTTGTGCTTGAACTGTCATGTCATCATGTTGGTAATACTTTTTATAGGTGTCACTTCTAACATTATGAGGAGACACAATCTCCCAGTAACTCCCTGATCCCCTGGCTTTTAGCCTTTCTGCCTACCCTTTTGAATGACGCTCAGACCTTAAGGCTGGGTGGTTATGACGAAGATTATCCACGGGGACTGGGCTCCACAACTCAGCATTTTGTTTGGTTGTGGTTTTCTCAAGCGGTGTCTATCCTTGCAGAGAAGTTTCCTTGACGAGGGAACTTATGCACTTATCTATTTGCATAAGGACACGCACATTTGGAAAGTAGATAGGAACCATGCTGGTTTAGTAAAGAGGCGTTGTAGGTTCTCCTCCCAGATCAAGATCACTGGCCCTGGGAAGTTTGCTGGATTTCCAGGCAGCTTCTCTGTTGTTGAGTGGTTCTCAAGTCAGCTAAAAAGCTGTTGGTTACCACCAAGGTTTGCGGCCACAGACCCCTTTAATCTCAGCACTCAAGAGGCAGAGGCAAATGTCTCCCCAAGTTCCAAGCCAACCTGCTTCACTGTAGTGAAGGCATTCTCCTACAATATCCTATACAAACTTTCTGAGGTCTATCCAGTGTTTGAGCAGCCTGCAGCTGTGCTTCATTGTGGGAATGCTAACATGTCTATCATTCTACTGTCGTGGTTTTGATTTATATTTTTCTCTTTCTGTTATAAATAGTGCTAATCAGCATATTGCTGTCTTTCACAGTGCACAGCATCCATTTCTTAAAGATTTATAGTTAAAGGGTCCATGGGCTCAACTTCCATTCCTACATGCTTGTTCTATATGATTCTCCATCTCCCACAGCCATCAACTGGGGTTATTTTTTCTATCATCAGTGTATGTGATGGCATCTTACTGAAATTTTGAAATATATTTGTTATTTATTTTGTGTGGGGAGGGGGCAGTGAGCATACCACAGTGAGTATATGTAGGTAGAGGATAACCTGCTGAAACTGGTACTCTCCTTCCACCATGTGGGTCTGCATGGAATCTGGTGAATCTTCATCAGCACACAGGTTGGGTTCTAGTTCTTTCAAAGAGCTCTGTCCCACATTCTTCCCTGCTAAAGTCGTTGCACATCGCCCTGCCAGCTCCTCAGGTTCAACCTACCCGGCATCAACGCCAAGTGGCAAGAGCATGAAAGACACAGCCAGTCAGAGCAAGGACCCTGTGTGCGCTTGCGCAGTGTGCTGCTATGTTTTGATTTTTAAAATAAACATATTTACAATGAATTTTAGACTTATCCAAAGTGAAAAGTAGTTTTTTTCTTCATATCCCCATTACTCTCATTGCTTTTGTTTTAATCACTAAATAATCACACAACACTACGAAAACACAAAATCTTACATTGACGAAACATTAATTATTTTCCTTGTTCAAGCTTCTCCGTTTGACCATTGGTGGCATTTCTATGGTAAAGATTTGATCAGGATTCCATCTTTATTCAGTGGCCTTAGCTCCTACTCTGTTCCTGTGCATGCCATTATTTTAATCTTCTTTTGTCTTTCATGAGTCTGAGTCTCCTCGGAATGGTGACTAGATATCAGAGAATGATGTCTTGATTTCTATTGCTTTGGTCTTGCACTATTAGACTGAGTTTATGGATTTGTGATAAGAATAACAAATGCTGTTGGCTGCTCCTTGCTGTGTTCAGTGAATGTCAGGGAAACAAATCAAAGTGTCTTTATCCTGGTGGTAATTAGATGGTTTCAAAGAGAAAGTGTCTGCCAATCCTTCCATTGTAAAGATACTATTTCCCTCTATTACAGATAAGTGTCTTAGGTAGAAGTGTTTTGATGGTATCCATACATACAATGTTCCTCGTACTATCACTAAATAATCTTGGGGTCATTAACTCTCTTTATCAGCAAATTATTACCAAGTTCTTTGCATAACAGCACTTTTCCATTTCTACCATTCAGCTCAGACTGATTTACTGAAATTCTTCTGCAAAAATGCTTTTTCTTGTTCTGCTTCTCTAGTTATCAATTCAATTAAATCTTCATAGCAGCATGTATTTATGAATAGTTTATTTTATTGTGTTTATTATAATCCAATACTAAAATTTTCTCCTAAAATTACCTGTTTATGACAATGTGGGTGTCTATATTGTGACTTGTGTACTTTCTTTTTTCCCTTTGGTTTTTTGAGACAGTGTTTCTCTGGGTAGCCCTGGCTATCCTGGAACTCACTCTGTAGATCAGGCTGGCCTCAAACTCAGACATCCTCATACTTCTACCTCCTGAGTGCGTGTGCCAGCCCCACTATCTAACTTGTGAATACATCTTTTGAATATATTTCAATCATCTCCAGGAGATTTTCTTACACTAGTATCAGAATGGTTCAGGGCAATTATGTTCCTTCTGTTCCCTCTCCTTATACTCAACATCTGCACACTAGAGTCTGGGACTAAAAATAAGCACCGCTGCAGTTATACCATTGTTTGTTGTTGTGCTAGCTGACTGGCTGTGAAATAAAGCTGCATCCAATAGACATATTCACGAAACTGTATGTATCTGTAAACATATTTAAAGTAGGAGTTCAAGTATAAGCTTTCACTTACAGTCCAATATCAGAAGTTCATTGTACCCTTTGAATTTTCCTCACTTAGAAAATACTTTTCACTGATGCAAATGGGGATCTCAGATCCACACTAAGTAAATAGATTGCTTATTAGGCCTTAAAAACATATTTTATAAGACTCTAAACAAATTACCATTTGAAATATACCGAGAACCAAGAATAGGGTGTCTCTAGAGTCAGGCTTTGTCATAACAATTCTAAAGCACAATCAAATACTATGCTATGAAATTACTGCAGTTAGTTTCATCTTTCACCAACCATTACAGTGGATTACATTTTTCACCCATTTTTTTTTTTGTTTAATTGTTACTTCTTGGATTCAATTTTAAATTTCTCCCATAACCCATTGTCTTCAATTGTTTGTTTAGTATCTATAAATGTAAAGCATTTCATTAAGTCTCATTGTCAGAGTGTAAATAGTTACATTCAAAGTGGTCTTTATGGGCTCTATAATCCTTTCTCACTCCTCTGTTTGCAGCATTCCATTCTCTTAATCTCATTTATAGCCAATTCTTCTTCTTTTGTATTTCTTTTGTCTAGATAGGTAGGTGCATTCACAAAAGTAATGAGTCACTTTATGTTTTAGGTAATGGTATGTACTGTAATCCATGCCAGCTAAGGCCACAGATTGTTTCCTCATTCTTTACAGCTATTATGTGAGTGCTCCATGATATCAATACATTAGTAGTGATTTGGTCACATGGGCATTTGTTTTCTCCAACACTCCGTGATCACAGTTGAGTTACAAGTGAATGGATTTGTGAATACACATTTTCACAGTTTGCACATTCATGTTCAGCATAATTGCTTAGAAGTGTATTGCTGTGTGGAAGAATTTTCTAACTACAAGTGTCCAGATTGCTCCATCAATGCATTTCTAAACCAAGAATATTATTGTAAAACCTTTCACACTTATAAGCAAACTACCATTGTGAAAGTAATAGTTCTCAAAGCACTGTATTGGCTAAATTAGTCAGAAAGCTGAAAATTCAGGGAAGGCTATTAAAATTATTAAAATTATTAAATAATTTCACTTCTAAATTTGTATAAATGTAAGCATAAGAGCCAAAATAGGTAATAAAATTAAATAAACTCCCTGCATGCATAGTTTTAAAGATTTTTTATCTCTCTTTTTCTATTGGTTATTTTATTTATTTATATTTCAAATGTTGTCTTCCTTCCTGGTTTCCCTTCTACAAACCCCCTATCCCATCCCCCTCTGCCTTGCTGCTATGAGACTGCTCCCCCATTCACCCAGCCACTCCTGCCTCACCTCCAGTATATCTCTCTACAATGGGTCATCAAGCCTTTACAGGATCAAAGGCCTCCCCTTCCATCGATGCCAGATAAGGCAATCCTCTGCTACATATGCAGCTAGAGCCATAGGTCCCTCCATGTGTACTCTTTGGTCGGTGATTTGGTCCTTGGGAGCTCTAGGAGGTCTGGTTGGTTGATACTATTGTTCTTCCTATGGGGTTACAAACCCCTTCAGCTCCTTCAGTCCTTCCCCTAGGTCTTCCATTGGGGTCCCTGTGCTTAGTCTGATGGTTGGCTAGGAGCATCAACGTCTGTATTGGTCAGGCTCTGACATAGCTTCTCAGGGGACAGTGATATCAGAGTCCTGTCAGCAAGTGCTTCTTGGAATCAGCAGTAGTGTCTGGGTTTGAGCCTGCAGATGGAATGGAACCCTAGGTGGGGCAGTCTCTGGATGGCCTTTCCTTCAGTTTCTGCTCCACTCTTTGTCTCTGCATTTCCTTTTGACAGGAGCAATTCTGGGTTAATATTTTTGAGATGGTTGGGTGGCACGATCCCTTGACAGGGGGCCATGCCTAACTACTTGATATAGTCTCTAGAGGTTCTCTCTCCCCTTTGTTGGGTATTTCAGTTATTGTCATCCCTGTTGAGTCCTGGGAACCTCTTGCTTTCCTAGCATCTGGGACTTTCTAGTGATTACTACCAGTTCCCTAATCTCCACTGCTACATTCCTCTGTTCAATTTCCTGACACTTTGTACTTCTCTGTACCCCCAGTCTCCTCCCACACCTGATCCTACCCCTTTTATTCCCACCCTCTCCTCTTTCTCTCCAAGGTCCCTCCCTCGCTTCCTATACCTCCCTTGATTATTTTTTCCCATTTTAAGTAGGACTGAAGCATTGGTCTTCCTTTTTCTTGCACTTCATATGGTTTGTGAGTTGTATCCTGGGTCTTTTGCTTTTTGGCTAATATCTGCTTATCAATGAGTATATACTATGTGCATTCTTTTGTGACTGGGCTACCTCACTCAGGAAAATGCAAATCAAAATGACCCTGAGATTTCACTTCACACCACGAAGAATGGCTAAGATCAAATACTCAGGTGACAACAGATGCTGGCGAGGATGTAGAGAAAGAGGAACATTCCTCCATTGCTGGTGGGATTGCAAGCTGGTACAACCACTGTGGAAGTCAGGTGGCAGTTCCTTAGAAAATTGGACAAAGTCTTATCTGAGGACCCAGCTATACCACTCCTGGGCACATACCTGAAAGATGTCCCAGCATATAACAAGGACACATGCTCCACTATGCTCATAGTAGCTTTATTTATAATAGCCACAAGCTGGAAACAACCCAGATAGATGTCCCTGAACAGAAGAATGGTGGTACATTTACAAACTGAGTACTACTCAGCTATTAAAAACAATGACTTCATAAAATTGATAGCAAATGGACAAAACTAGAAATTTTAAAGATTTTTGACACTTGTTTCATGGTTGTCTTTTATAATTTCTGAGCTAACTATCAATTATTATGAAGAAAAGTGGCTAGAAAATGGAGAAAGGAGTTACTTTTCTCTGATATTTTATTCTGTTTAATGGTTTGCAACTCACTGTGCAGAGGCAGTGGGAACAAGGCTTATTTTTAAAACAAATATTCGATTGTTAAAAAGGCTTTAAAAACATTAAGTAGTCAAATTGTTTATGAGGTTATTAAAATTCATATTTGTTTGAACTGCTCCCAATTTTTATGACAAAAGTTGGACTTAAAAAAAATCACAGTTCTAACCGAAACATTGTTATATGATGAGCATCTCTAATTAAAGGAAATGTTATTTTGTGTTTGCCAGCAAGTTCAATGATCCTTACCCAGGTTATCAGAATCATTTTTTTGCATCACCAATTACAATTCACTACTGCAAAGCTCAAGTCTGATTCTAATATTAAACTTTGATTAAATCACATTATGCATCCATAAAATGTCTTTTTATTTAGAATACATGTGTATTCTTATTCTTCCATATTATACCAGTCTTTCTTCCAAAAGAAGGATTTATAAACATTGTTTCTATTTTCAATGCAGGCTGAACCTTTTAATTCCTATGAGGAAGCTAGAGAGGGAGATGCTAATTCCTACTATTACACAGGCTAACAAGAATAAAGAGATCTATGTAAATCACTTAAATATCTATTTTTGATCATCTGATTTCTGTTGTATTTTAAGCATTTTTAAGGTATCAGACAGATCTAAAAACATTCTTATATATAATTGGACCTTTGTGGGAACCACTCATGGAGGTTCCAGGACAACGTTATGGAGTTGGTTTTTTTGTTCCATCTTTACTTAGATTCTCAGATTGAGGTAGGTTGTTGGGCTTGCATGAACCTTCTTTGAGTAGAAACAACTCATTAGCCCTGTCATTTGCAGATATTATTGAATAGCATATGATTGTGCAGGTATATTGATTCAGGTTGTTTAAAATGCTGTAGGACATTTATTTATTTTATGTATGTGAGTACACTGTAGATGTACAGATGTTTGTGAACCTTCATGTGGTTGTTGGGAATTTAATTTTTAGGACATCTGCTCGCTCCAATCGGCCCAACTCGCTTCGGTCAACTCCACTCTCTCACTCTCTGCTTTCTCCGGCCCAAAGATTTATTTATTATTATACATAAGTACACTGTAGCTGACTTCAGACACACTAGAAGAGGGCATCAGATCTCATTATGGGTAGTTGTGAGCCACCATGTGGTTGCTGTGACTTGAACTCAAGACCTTTGGAAGAGGAGTCAGTGCCCTTACCCACTGAGTCATCTCACCAGCCCTATTTATTTATTTATTGGAAAGTTAGTTCAAGAAGCTCCATGGTTAGCAACATATGCTGCTTGTTAATTCCACAGATGCTAGGTGAAAGATCATTGCCTAATTATTAAACCAAACTTTATTATTCGTGTACATGAGCTGTCATTCCCTAAATATGGGTTACAAGTGATTTGCATTGGACTTCAGAAAGATCAGGATTTTCATTGTTCAGGAGTGCATGGGTGTGTGTGTGTGTGTGGGGGGTGATGTTCAAAATGAGGGATATGACAGGCAAATAGGCAGGGTTACAGAAGCAGAACATAAGAATGAAAAGTTGGTCATAACACTACCTGAAAATAGACATGGTTGTACTGTGGAATCCAATCTGAAGGCTCCTCACAAAATTGGAAATAGATCTACCTGAAGACTCAGCTATACCATTCCTGGGCATATACCCAAAAGATACCCCAACATGCCACAAGGGCATGTGTTCCACTATGTTTATAGTGACCTTATTTGTGATAGCCAGAAGCTGAAAACAAGCCAGATGTCCTACAACAGAAGAATTGATACAGAAAATGTGCTATTTTATACAATGGAATTCTACTCAGCTATTAAGAACCAAGGACATCATGATTTTTCAGGCAAGTGGATAGAACTAGAAAATATCCCCCTGAGTGAAGAATCTCAGACCCAAAAGGACATTCATGGTATGTACTCACTAATAAGTGAATATTAGAAAAAACGTACAGAATATCCAGGATGCAATGCACAGAACTCAAAATGTTTAAGGAATCATACGGCCCAAGTGAGTATGCTTCAATACTACTAGCAAGGGAGAAGAAACCAGAAGGCAGAGGGAACTGGATTGGAGAGGGGAAGGGGAGGGGCAGGGAAAAGAGGAACATGATCAGGATTTGGGGGTTGGGCGAGACCAGGAGTGAAGCCCTGAGGGACAGCAGAATGAATGGAAATATACAACCTCAGGAGGTGGCAAGAACAGGACCCTCTAGAATGTACCCAGGAGGTAAGAGAATCTAAAGACTCAAAGTGAGGGATCTTAGATGAAATGACTAACAGTGGGGAGAGTGCACTTGTAAAATCACTCACCAGGAGAAAGACAAGGCATCAAGTGGAGTAATGGAGTTGTCTAAAAGAACTTCAGGAACAAATATGGAGACGAGACTAAGGGAAAGGAGGTTCAGTGGTCAACCCAATTGGGACCCATCTCAAAGGAAGCTTCAAGGCTATTACTGATCCTGCTATGATGTACAGGATAGACAGGAGCCCTCTGAGAGACCCAACAAGCAGGTGAATGAGACAGAAGCATATACCTACACCCTAGCAATGGACAGAAAAAAGCTAGGGACTCCTTGTGCTTGAATTAGGGAAAGGCTGGAAGCAGCTAAGGAGGAGGGCGATCCCATAGGAAGACCAGCAGTCTCAACTAACCTGGACCCCTGGGATCTCTCAGACACTGAGACATCAACAAGGCAGCATACCCTAGATGGTCAGGGGCCCCCAACACATATACAGCACAGGACTGCCTGGTTTGACCTCATTTCAAGAAGATGCACCTAACCCTTGAGAGACTTGAATCCCCAGGGAATGGGGAGGCCTGGAAGGATATGGGGGTGTGTGGGGCTGTAGGTACATCCTATTGGAGATGGGGGAGGAAAAATGGGCCGAGGAACTGTTGGACGGCAGAACAGGATGGGGATAATGACTGGACTGTAAAAAAGATCAAAGACAAAAAAAATGAATAAGGACAGGACAATAAAACATGGGAAAGATATAAAGAAAAAAGACATGGTTGCAAGGTAGTTGGAACAAGATAGTCGTAACCACATAGTCATAACAATGTGGTTGTAATAACCTTTTGAAACAAAAGCATGGTTGCAGTAATTAGGAATAGGCATATCTAGTCATAGTGTTTCTTGGTGGATTTTAAGCCCAATTCAGGCTGGTTTATCAGCTCTTGCAAAGGACACAAATTGAGTTTCCATACAACTGCCTATATTTCCACTTATGTGAGATCCCAAACTGTCTGTGGTCTCTGTGAGCACTGCACTAACATGCACCCCAACATATATGAGGTTGTATGTATAGCTTTATTTATATATTTCATATAGACACATACATGAATACATATAGACACATATACATGTATAAACATATGCACACATACATTATATATATGTATATTTAAAATATTACATATTTGTGTACATGTATATAAAATGGATATGGATTTGTGCAATATATACATATATACATGTCTAGTACATACATGTTACATATTTAATATGTACATATATAATTTGTATACATTATATATTATATGTACATTTATGTACATATATAAAATATTACATACATAGCAAAATGTACATATATACACATATATATATACATATATGAGCATATAAACATATGCATATATAAAATATATATTATTATGTGTACATGTAATGTGTGTTTAAAGTTATGTATTTTGCTTTCATTTATGTTAGCATATACCACAAACCATTTTAGTAAATAATTCTCTGTCATTTTATTTTATTACCCAAAGAGAATTTTAATTTTTCATATAACCTTAAAGTAATCTTATATAAGAGGCCTATAGGCCATTTAGATAAAGTTTTAAATACATTTCTTTGTTTTTATATAGAGTTCTCTGGAACATTGATCTAAAGTATGCTTAAGAGATATCTGGTGGGATTCAGGATATTCTACACAGTTTGTGAATTTAAAGATGCTTTTAAAATTTTTAATTTATTTTTTTGAAAATTGCATATATATAAGACATCTTGATTATATTCCTCCCTTTTTCCAATTCTTTCAAGGATCCCTTCCTCATTTCCCTCCCAGGTTCACTTATTTGAATGATAGTTTGCTTATGCTTTCAGCTTCTAAGTCGAAATAATGTTATGCATATGTTCATGGGTGTATGATCATCTATGGGACATGGCCACGCTCTTAAAGAAAAGTGATTCTCCTTCCCTTCCATCAGCAATCAATTGCCCATGGCCTTAAGGTTTGGGTCTCTGGGGCCTCTTCTCTACACAAACTCAATCTCGATCAAATCTTTTGCTACTATGACTTCATGTGCACAACTATTTCATGTCTAGAGGACAGCATTTCATACTATGCCTCCCCATCCTGCAGTTCTTATATTCTTTCCACTCCCCTCTTACAAAAATACTCTTGAGGCTTAGAGGATGAGAGGATATTGGAATTCCATGTGTAGATGAGAACTCGCATTCTCGAGTTCTCAGATCTTTGAACAGTAATGCATTTCTGCACTAACCACTATGCCCTGCAAGAAAACATGTCTCTGCAAGGGTTGACAGCAACATAAATCTATATATCTAAATATACGTATTTAGAAAGCAGTTGACATGAAATTTGGAAAATTAAAGTCAATAGATTCTCTGCAGGGGCCTTAGTCTTCCCCAGTCATGGGTTTTTATTTAGATTACAGTAGTATTAAATAACTGATAATAATCTAAGCAATAACTTCTGTGGATTAAATCTCAAATCCAATCAGGAAAGTGCTTCACTACCCCCATAAACAATCTGGCCAGTATTGTGCCAGTAGCTACATCTTGCCTCGCAGGTCAGCATTCTAAACATTCAGGGTCCAGAACTAAATAAGACTACTGACTTTTTTTCTTTCGGCAGCCTAAACAGCATCTTCCACCACTATGAAAACTAACAAGGAGCGTTTCTTGGTCAATTCAATATTAATTTTTCTGTATCATGGATCCAAAATGTGTGGTATATATTTTTTCAGTTAGCTTAAAAACTAGTGGTATTTCATAATAAAATGTGCAAGAAGAACTTCTTTGGAAGGAGTCTGTGATCTTGCATTCCAAGCCACCTCTATCACCCTCCAAGTAACAAGAGGAGATAACACACCACATTGAACATTATAGAGATGGGAAGCACTCTTAAAGCTAAAATTTTAAGTAGTAGTGAGGCCAGAAAGGTGCTGGAAAGAAAGCATGGTGCTACTTAAGCAAAGCTGTGAGATTTTATTATAAAGTACCTTATTTTATTTCATTTAGTGATTGTAACATAATAATTCTACATTCCCTTCCCTCTCTCAAAACACTTTCATATGCTTCTCCCAGCTCTATTCAACTTTATTGTATCTTTCCTTTTTCACTGATTATTATTGTAATGCTACATGTATGAATGTTTTTACGGATGACCACATGATGCTAGGCAAACAATTGGTGTGCTCTTCCCTGGAGATGATCATCTCTCCCCCTCCAGTGTTCTCGTTTGCCTACAGTTGTGTTGAGGCAACTCAGGCTTTCCCCAGCCACTTTGGTGTGTTCACATCCATCATCCTGAATTGGCTGGCTTACATTTGGGCAGTCATGTTGATAAGCTTTCTAGGTAGAGCTCCTGACATTACTAAGAGACTCTTTTAAAGCAAACTCCCTGCTACTCTGGGTCTTACAATATTACCACCTCTTCTTCCCCAATGTATCCTGAGCCTCAGGTGTGTGTATGTGTGTGTGTGTGGGGGGTGACTTTCTACAAATATTAAAGTAGCATATGTGATTTTCCTCTCATTCATTCATAGTGAACTGATCGTTCTGTAAAGAACCTAAAGGATGAAATAATTGAAAGCCAGTGGTTTTCAGATTATAGGCAGCTTAATACATGTGTTATGAATGTCTCCATACTAATCTTGGAGTGAAATAGTAATAATAATAATAATAATAATAATAGTTACAATTCACAAAAGCAAACTTTTGCGGTTCCCAATATTTATTAAAGTGCAAAACCAAATTTGAAAATTGTTCACTTTAGATTTTTACATAGCTTTTGGCTGTTAGAATCAGCTAATTATAAATACCATCAAAAATGTATCAGTATTAGCGGAAGATTTTCTAAAGGGTGATGACTTATATCTAAGCACTAACTTTTTAAATCCTCAAACTATTTTTAAAGAAGTATTCATTTAAATTTTATGTATATGAGTGCTTGGTTTGCACATCTGTTCATCACACATGTGCAGTGCCCTCAGAGGTGAGAGGTCAGAAGTCAGTATCAAGTGCACTGGAATCAGAGTTACAAATGGTTGATAGACTCCATGTGGCTGACAGGAATTGAACCTGGGGCCTCTGGAAGAGTAGGCAGCACTCTTAAATACTGACCCATCTCTCTAGCCCCTTAAACTCAATTTTAAAAGTAAATAAACATTTCTACATACATTGAGTAAAGAAAAAGTTTTTTACAATTGCCTCCACTATGAACATTTCTCCACTGTTGTGGGTAATATTAAAAAAGGAACCCGCCAAACATCAGTGCTCCTTCTTCTCTCATCCTGCCAACTCTCCTGCAGGATGGACTGCCCTCCTGCCCTCCTGCTCTCCAGCCACCGCAATTCTCTCCAGCTAAGCCCCTGCAGTGTCTGGTTCACTTGTCCCAGGAGCCAAGAGTTCCCTTTCTACTATAAACCCATGTAATCTGTGCTACTACATTTCAGTAACTATGTAAATCAAAACTCTTCAACCTTATAATTAATGATGAACCAATCAGATGTATCAATAAAAGAATAATTTACAAGATGCCAATACATTAATTTCAGAGCCGATTGATAATGATAAAAGCTTTATCCCAATTTTTCTAACCTTATTATATCATAACTGCCTATGACTAATTCCACCCACACTGTTTCTTGTCTGCCTCCATTCTTCTCTTCTCTCTTCTACTCTCTCCTTCTTTATTTCTTTTTTATTAGATATTTTCTTCATTTACATTTCAAATGCTATCACCAAAAGTCCCCTATACCTTCCCCCTGCCCTGCTCCTCAAAACCCCCCACTCCCACTTCCTGGCCTTGGTATTCCCCTGTACTGAGGCATATAATCTTCACAAGACCAAAGACCTCTCCTCCCAATGATGGCCAACTAGGCCATCTTCTGCTACTATGCAGCTAGAGACATGAGCTCTGGGGGTACTGGTTAGTTCATATTGTTATCCCTCCTATAGGGTTGCAGACCCCTTCAGCTCCTTGGGTACTTTCTCTAGCTCCTCCATTGGAGGCCCTGTGTTCTATCCAATAGATGACAGTGAGCATCCACTTCTGTATTTGCTAGGCACTGGCAATAGCCTCACAATAGACAGCTATAACAGGGTTCTGTCAGCAAAATCTTGCTGGCAT
This sequence comes from Mus musculus, assembly GCF_000001635.26. Classification (NCBI taxonomy): domain Eukaryota; kingdom Metazoa; phylum Chordata; class Mammalia; order Rodentia; family Muridae; genus Mus; species Mus musculus. The sequence goes on from NC_000069.6 coordinate 80,583,291, forward strand.
ATGCAATAGTGTCTGGGTTTAGTGGCTGTTTATAGCATGGATCCCCAGGTGGGGCAGTGTCTGGATGGTCCTTACTTCCGTCTCAGCTCCAAACTTTGTCTCTGTAACTCCCTCCATGGGTATTTTGTTCCCCATTCCAAGGAGGAATGAAATATCCACACATTACACCCCACACAATAATAGTGGAAGACTTCAACACCCCACTCTCATTAATGGACAGATCCTGGAAACAGAAACTAAACAGAGACACACTGAAACTAACAGAAGTTATGAAAGAAATGGATTTAACAGATATCTACAGAACATTTTATCATAAAACAATAGGATATACCTACTTCTCAGCACCTCATGATATCTTCTTTAAAATTGATCATATAATTGGTCACAAAACAGGCCTCAACAGATACAAAACTATTGAAATTATCCCATGCATCCTATCATATCACCACAAACTAAGGCTGATCTTCAATAACAACATAAATCATAGAAAACCAACATTCACTGGGAAGTTGAACAACACTCTACTCTCTCCTTTGCAACTCTTAGCTCTGCCTCTCTTTGCCCTGTCCAATCACAGGCCTCCAGCTGCCCTAATGTGATTGGACAGGGAAAATCATGCAACACTCCACCATGTAGAGAACTTGCCACTAGAGTTTCATTTACACTTTAGATGACTCTGCCTTTTTTCTCATATCTAAAGACCACCTTTTGCTGTTGTATTATCTTCTTTGATTAATATATGCAAATAAAATATTTAGTTTAACTGAAAAAAATAGTAAAAGTTCATAGTTTAGTATCTTGAGTCAGATAGACCTAGAGCATAGGATATCCCAAAGCAATTAGAGTAGTCACAAAAAAGCATGAGCTGATTACAGACAACGGTGATTAGCATACTTTCTGTAATAACTATTTGTCCTTAAATCAAGATGCTGAGTAGAAAATTCTACTGAAATATGTGAGAGCTTTAAGCACTGTAGATAAAATCTCATTGTAAATAAATATATTTTTAACTGATTTAACTTACTTAAGTAGTGAACTACATTTTGAATATAATGTATCTATGTTGTTTAGGTGAGAGGAGTATAAAATATTGAAAATCGGTTTTCCTATTACTCATAAATAGAATTAAGTACCATGAAAATTATTTATTGATTAAATAATTAAGTAGGCTCTACAAGGTTCATTTTGATTGGAGATATTAAAATATAATGCACGAAGTAGAGTAGTTTAATTACAGTTAAGATTCTGTTAATCTTCAGGCATCAGAAAAGTAATGTTTAAATGGAGAAGAAATTTAAGTTATCAGCATTCCTTTTTATTGGCATATAATAGGTTCATGCATATTCATGACATAGTTTGAACATACTAACATCCATTACCACATCTTAATGCCTGTTTTTATCCTCTTTTCTGCTTTTCTTACTACCAATTTCAAGTTTATTTTTATCTGAATTCTACATGTGTAAGCAACATGTTATTACAGTCAGTCTTAGTGAGGGTTACTATTGCTGAGACAAACAAATAAATAAACAATGACCAAAAGCAAGTTGGAGAGGAAAAGGTTTCTTTGGTTTACACTTTCATATTATTCTTCATCATCAAAGGAAGTCAGCACAGGACTCAAACAGAGCCAGAACCTGGAGGGTGAACCTGATGCAGAGGTCATGGAGGGATGCTGCTTACTGGCTTGCTCCACATGGCTTTCCCAGACTGCTTCTTTATATTACCAAGAACCACCAGCTAATTAAGAAAATGCCTTATAGCCAGATCATATGAAGGCATTGTCTCAATTTAGATTTTCTCCTTCCAGACAACTCTTATTTATGTCAAGTTGATAGGAGACTAGCCAGAACACTTTCTTAGTCTGATTTGTTTCAGATAACATCACACATTTTGCTTGTTGATGATATAATTTCTTTCTTTATAGCTGAATTATTGTATTCTGTTGGTTACATATATTATTGTGAATTGAATGAGAAACATTCCCCCGTAGGATTTGGGAAGATTATGGCACTTTTAGGACACAGAGCTTTGCTAGAGGAAGCTTGACATTATGGGAGGGCTCTGGGAGTTTGCCCACCTCTAACTTTCTCTATTTCCTGTTCATGGGTAAATGTGTAAAGTCAGGTCCATGTTTCAGCCGTCTGGCACTATGTCTTCCTTATCTTTATGAATTCCCTGTCTAGAGCTGTGAGTCAAAATGAACCTGGCCTTCTATAGTTTGCCTTGCTCATGGGGTTTTATTACAACAACAGAATAGTAGCTAATATGTACATTATTTCTTACCATTCATCCAACAACAGGTTGATGCCATGCATATCTACTGTGAATACTATTGTAAAAAAATGGGTGTGGATGTATCTCTATCAGATAAAAATTCTTATTCCTTTTTCAAAATTTATTTTGAAATAGAAAACATTTGGAAGAAAGTATTAGGAGAAGAGCAAGAGGAGAAGAAAGATGATTAATTACTGGCCTCTACCATGTAAAATCCATTAATGTCATAAAATGCTTGAGAATGGTATGTTGGCCTGAGTTTTATTATTGTTTTACTATGATTTTTACAATCTCTTAATCAAATGCAATTACTTTATGTGACAAAAAGGTAAAACTCAGGATTTATTTTTTAATTTAATAATTTGGGGAATTTTGTCTTGATGGTTTGTTAGTAGAAACTGAGTCTAAACATAAGTGTTTAAAAACAAAATCAGAAAAAGACTGATATCTTTTAGCCAGTTACTCTTTGATACAGGCTAGGGCATTCCTGATCTGACAAACATACAGATACCATGCTGCCTCTACCTTGAAACTTCACCCTCTTATACAGGAATGACAGAAAGAATAAGTTTGAACAGATGTTGCATTGATTCTTAATGGATCTTGAAGGAAAGTGATACATCATTTCTGCCAGTATTTCATAGAGGTAATTAGTCATGTGGCATAAGGGAGGCACAATAAGTAAGAAATAGAATAACATAGTTACAGAATCTGCAACGATTATCTCTGCTGACATTTCCCTTATTTGCTGAAGTCTTGCTCCTTTCCAAACATGCTTTCTGTTTTTATGCATCTCCATATATCTTCTTTAAATAGAAACTCTCTTTGAAATGGCACAAAACTATAACTAATTCCTTTAAGGAAAGCACGAGTCATGCTATTAAATAGCTTTATTTAATGTTCAATGTCATCTTTCAGGAATCATAGCATTAAAATAGATACAAATTTAAAATCAAATTCCCCAAATTAGCAGCCTACTCAAGGAACATCATAACATAATTTCTTCTCTCTCTCTCTCTCTCTCTCTCTCTCTCTCTCTCTCTCTCTCTCTCTCTCTCTCTCTCTCTCTCTCCCTCTCTTCCTCTCTCTTTCTCTCTCCCTCTTAATTAGAGTTATTATATTTCAGCTATTAGATTTTTAATTATTCTTTTAAAATTTTTATTTGATCTATTTTTTACTTATTCACTTTATATCCTGCTCATTGCCTCTCACCCAGTCACCCCCTACACACAGTTCTTCCCCATTGTGCATCCCCACTTCTCCTGGGAGTGGGTAAGCATTTTCCTGGGTATCCCCTCACCCTGGCATATCAAGTCTCTGTGAGGCTAGCTACTTCCTCTTCCAGTGTGGCAAAACAAGACGGCCTAGCTAGAAGGTCATATCCCAAACACAGTCAACAGCTTTTGGAATAGCCCCTGCTGCAGTTGTTAAGGACCAACATGAAGGTCAAGCTGCACATCTACTACATTTGTGCAGAGATGCCTAGGTCCAGCCTATGTATGTTCTTTGGTTGGAGATTCAGTCTAAGTGAGTTCCAATGATCCAGTTTAGTTGATTCTGTTGGTCTTCCTATCCCTTACAGGGTCACAATACTTCCCCTATTTTTTCATAAGAGTCCCCAAACTCCATCCACTGTTTGCCTATGGGTGTCTGTATCTGTCTGAGCCACCTGCTGGGTGGAGCCTCTCAGAGGTCAACCATGCTAGACTCCTGTCTGCAAGTATAACACAGTATCATTAGTAACGCCAGGGATTTGTGTTTGCCCCTGGGATCAGTCTCATTTTGGGTTGGTTATTGATTGGCCATTCCCTCAGACTCTACTTCATCCCTGTGTCTGCGTTTCTTATAGACAGGATAAATTTTGGGTTGAAGGTTTTTATGGGTGAGCTGGGGTTTCTGCCTGGCTTGTTACTTCTATTCTTCTATTCTCATGTAGGAATCTGAAACTCACATATACATGATGGAAATATTTCATATTAAATTTCCATTGAATGAATTACCTTAACTTTATGGCTAATTATTCTCTGCATAGCTACTTTATTAATTATCCTCATAAGATTATCCCTAAAATGTTCAACAGAAAGCAGTCTGTTTTCAATATAACCCCTGCCCCAGAACCTTTTTTATATATGTGTATATATATATATATATATATATATATATATATATATACATATGAGTTCATATATATATATATTCAACATTAATTCTTTATAAGAATCGAGTATCACTATGAATACCCTTTCTAGCTCTCTTTTAGATCTCTCTATATATATATGCATATATGCAAATAGACATATCTACATTCCTTAATGTAGTTTACTGAATTATATGTATATAGATTTATATGAAATTGGATGTTTCTGTAAATTTAACTTTTTGGTTAGAACCTCAGTGTTCAAGCTCATTTGGTAAATGTTAGATTTTGCTGGCTTATTTTATGTTAAGTTGACCTAAGCTGTATTCATTTGGAGTTAGAAAGCTCAGTTGAGAAACTATCTCCATAAAATTTGGCTGTAGAGAGACCTGAAAGATGTTTTCTTATAGTGATTGATGGGTGGGACTCATGTGGAATGTGGTTCTATGATACATAAGGAAGCATTATGAGCAATCCATGATGAACAAGCTAATAAGTAGAACTCCTTCATGGTTTCCATGAATGAGTTTCTGCCTCCATTTTCCAATTTTGCTTGAGTTTTTGCTGTGATTTTCTTCAGTGATAAACAGTGTGTCAAATATATAAGTCAAATAAACATATTCTTTCCCATGTTGCTTTTGGACATGGTATTTCATCATAGCAATAGTAGCCACAAGTAAGACAAATCGGTAACAGGATAGTTGGGTGTTGCTATGACAGATCTGACTCCTGTAACAGTTGTCTTTGGGAAAATTGTGAAAAGACATTGGAACTTAAGACTACTAGAAAGGCTGTTGAATATTCACATCTTAGTAAGCTGTTCTGTTGAAACTTGAATTATAATAGCATTGAGAGAAACATAGAGAATGAAGGTTTGACTTGTGAATTTCCAGAAGGAATTTTTAGAATCATTTAAAGATTCTATTTGGGCTATTGCATATTTTGAGTAAAGAATATATGATTCTGGTTAGCTGGGGCTGAAGAATCTCCTGCAGGTAACAAGATACCAGAAACACAAAAGTGAAACCTTTGCTTAAATTGGATAATGGATGATTGTTAGCTGAAGCTAACAAAAGATACAATTGTGGATGTCAAGAAGTGCTTGCTAACTGGAGCCTGATATACCTGTCTCCTGAGAGACTCTGCCAGAGCCTGACAAATACAGAGGTGGATGCTCGCAGCCAACCACTGGGCTGAGAAAAGGGTCCCCAGTGGAGGAGTTAGAGAAAGGATTGAAGGGCCTGAAGGGGTTTGCAGTCCCATAGGAGGAACAACAATATCAACCAACCAAGGGAGCTAAACCACTAACCAAAGAGTACACATAGAGCGACCCATGGCTCCAGCTGCATATGTAGCAGAGGATGGCCTTGTTGGACATCAATGGGAGGAGAGGCCTTTGGTCCTGTGAAGGATCTATGCACCAGTGTAGGGAAATGTCAGGACAGGGAAACAAGAGTGGGTGGGGGGCACTCTCATAGAAGCAGGGGAGATGGGGGGATGGTATAGGAGGTTTTCAGAGGGGAAACCAGGAAAGAGGATAACATTTGAAATATAAATAAAGAAAAATCTAATAATAAGAAAAAGGAAAAACAAAAAAGAAGAGACTAGTGTCATTGAAATGAAACCCTCTGGGAAGTGTTTTCTTAGAGTTAGCCTATAGAAGCTACATTCTTGGTCAGAGTTGGCAGCTGAACTTGGTAGTATAATAGTCAGTTACCCAGGTGGTACTGGTTTTGAAGACATGAAGGAGTCATGGAAAGCAGCAGAGGCTTGGCACGGGATGGCAGGGTTGGAGTCCCTGAGTAGAGCTCAGAAGCTATTGATGAAAGTGCAGCAAACTGCAGCAAAATACCCTTTTCAAGATGACAGCACCATGCAATGACCACCAATGACAGCAACAGCAGTGGAGTGGACAAGAACTGAGTTTAGAGGGCTAGCTGACTTGGCTAAAGAGGACAGAGCTAGAGAAGCAACACTAGCCCTTTGCAGGATTCCAGAAGATCATTTTGAATCCAATGTAATTGGTCATTGAATTAATTACACTGTTGGAGTTTGGTTTTGATTTATTTAGATTGAGACTGTGCCCAGGTTCTTTGCTTTTGAAGTAAGAAAGTACATTTATATTTTATTTTCCCAGAACCCACATATGAAAACCTTTAGACATTTAAAAATGTGAGCCACTTTAGTATTTTTAAGAGACTGAATTTTTAAATAGATTGAATATTTTCAAAAAGACAACTTTTCAAGTGTTTGAATTTGTTAGGCTGTATAATTTTTTAAGTTTGTGAAAATGTTTAATATTTTAATGTTGATATTAATGAGTTATTTTGAGGGTGAAAAAGAAATGAAAGGTTATAACTTAACAATGATGTGTTTGTAGATCAAGTTGACAAGGCTTTCAGTTATGCTGGCTAGTTTTATGCTAACTTGATACAAGTTATAGTCTTCTGAGAGGCAAGAGCCCCATTTGAGAAAATGCCTATGTAAGACAAGGCTGTAGGCAGGCTAGTACGGAATTTTCTTAATTAGTGATTGATGGGGATCAACACATTGTGTGGTATCATCCTGGACTGTAGTCTTGAATTCTATAAGAAACCAGGCAGATCAAGCCATGAGGAACAAACCAGTAAACAACACCCCTCTATTCTGTGTTAGATCCTGGCCCTAGGTCCCTCCCTGCTTCAGTTTCTATACTATTTCATGAAAGAAAAGCCAAGTAAATCCTTTCCTCCTTGGTTGCTTTTTGTCATGGTACTTTGTCACAGCAGCAGTACCATCCCTAACTAAGACTGATAGTCAATTTAACAATGCTGACTGACCAAAGAGAAAGAACATATGATTGTCAGAGCTAATAAATGACCTAAGAAAAATAGGGGCCATGTGTGTTATTATTTTCTCAGTAAATCACACATAAGTGGCAACATATATCTTTATTTTTTACTAGTGGCATGTTTTGAACATCATCTGCATTTGATGATCAACATTTTAATATATCTCTATAATAGTTTATATAGTTGGATTCTTCTCAGTCTGTCCTACATATACAATGCTCAAAGATACGTAAAAATTGAATTCAAAATGATTGAAATGTAGCATGCTCAACTCTAATGCAAACCGAGAATGGAAAACTATGCAAGTAGAAATCTATATTGTGAGACCTGGGGAAAAAAGAGAATTTTATCTTAAAAACAAACAAAGCCTCATGAAGTTACAGATTCAGAATTTTAGCAATTTAAAAAAATAATATTTTCATGCAGAAGTTTTTCAAGTTGCTTTGACACCCCCCCATTCTCCTGGGTCCTACTTTATGGTTTATGATTCTTGAGGATAACTACAGAATATCCTGTCAATTCTACATTCCGAGTGAACAGGAAACTAGCTGGAATCACCTGGGTGCTGCTGCATTCAATGGCTTGACCCAGAAAAGGGATTCCTTCAATGTTCTGGTGGTGTTCCTTTCCCTGGGGTGAGAATAAAACTGGCACCATGCTGTTTTCCTGGCTCTGCACCTTGGTACAAGGAGAGAGTATGCATTTGCAGAGAAGCTTTAAATATAACCAGCCAACTGGAAATGAATCCTAGACTTCTATAATATCTTACTCCCTATGTGTATCCCATAAACAAATTGCATGCAGCTTATTTCATAAATGCGTACTCTCCTAAGAGTCATACAAGCTTATTAGCAGTGCACACTCATTCTGCTTCATACTTTCTTGCCAAATACTGTACGACAGTATAGTAGTCAGTAACAAAGATAGCTGGTCTCTAAACTCTCTAAACACTGGATAGTGTTTTCTTCAGAAAGACGTGGTGTTTAATCACAGATGAAACTTAATCACATATATACTTAGAAAGTATAAAATGGAGGTTTGAAAATAAACGGCCAAGTCATAGAAGATAGGCAACAAAGCAGGAGGGCCACACTACGAGATATATTTCCAGCAGAAGACACTACATGCCATAGTTAAAAGGTTGGAGAGAATGGAGTAAGTATGTAGCTGGCTCATAGATATTCTTCAGGCAGGAAATAAGTTTGTGAGAAAACAAAAGGATGATAAGAGAAGAGTGGGGTCTAGACCCATCTTTGTATAGAAATGTGTAAATGGTACATTTTTTATACTAAACAACATAATTCATGACAAACCTACAACCAAAGCATTGCACATTACTAAAATTTTTCTTATTCTGATTGAAAGACTCCAAAGGTCATTTCTCTCAAAAAGAGAAGAAATCACTCAATGAACCAAGATCAATGCACAATAATGATTCAAAGTAATAAATGCCAAGTTCACTTAAACTCAGAGGGCATAATCATCCTCACTAGTAACTGAGATTTAAATCTCTGAAAATACAACCTCTTCCCTGATATCCAAAATTATTAAACTATACACATTCCAAGACGTTTTAAAGGTTTGGTGGATATATGAGCAAGCATCAGTTTTAGAAATTGAACTGAAATCCAAATGCATAATTAATTAGTGACTCATTTTTAACTTATACCCATGTCCAAAAGTAACTTTACAGAATTATATTCCATGTACCTGCCATTTGGATGAGATTTCTATGTAAGATCAGATGTAGAATTCCTCTAAATAATGTTATATTTACTTTCCAAGGGTTGGATTGTTGCAACATTTTGGGTTTCATATTCTCAAATTAGACATGCTTGAATTAGATTAGTAATGAGCAACATTGAATCTTGTTTAGCATCTTAAAACTACTCATAATTTGGGGCATCTTGGAAGTTCTTGATAGTAGGCACTGTGTAATTTAGTCTCTTGCTTCATAGGTTATCATAATGAATGATGAATTCAAGATTAATTGTGTACTATAATAACCAAAAGTTGCTGCTTGTGAACAGAATTTTTAAGAAGAGATTTGTGGATGGACAATGTCACTTAGGAATTGGTGCTAAGATATGCACTCACTGATGAGTGGATATTAGCCCAGAAACTTAGAATACCCAAGATACAATTTGCAAAACACAAGAAAAATCAAGAACAAGGAAGACCAACATGTGGATACTTTATTCCTCCTTAGAATAGGGAACAAAATACCCATGGAAGAGTTACAGAGACAAAGTTTAGAGCTAAGATGAAAGGATGGACCATCCATAGACTACCCCACCTGGGGATCCATCCCATAATCAGCCACCAAATCCAGACACTATTGCATATGCCAGCAAGATTTTGCTGAAGGGACCTTGATATAGCTGTCTCCTGTGAGGCTATGCCAGTGTCTGGAAAATATAGAAGTGGATGCTCACAGTCATCTATTGGATGGAACACAGGGCCCCCAATGGAGGAGCTAGAGAAAGCACCCAAGGAGCTAAAGGGAGCTGCAACCCTATAGGTGAACAATAATATGAACTAACCAGTACTCCCAGAGCTCGTGACTCTAGCTGCATATGTAGCAGAAGATGGCCTAGTCGGCCATCATTGGGAAGAGAGGCCCCTCGGTCTTGCAAGCTTTATATGCCCCAGTACAGGGGAACGCCAGGGCCAAGAAGTGGGAGTGGGTGGATAGGGGAGCAGGGCTGGGGGAGGGTAGAGGGAAATTTTGGGATAGCATTTGAAATGTAAAGAAAATATATAATAAAATTAATAATAATAATAATAATAATAATAATAATAATAATAATATTGAATTGGTGTTAAGACATGATTCTTTCTACCACCAGGTTTGTCCCTGCAGGACTCAGCCATGTCTGGCAGACTTTTCATTATCTACATTTTATAGATCATGGAATTAGAGAACTTAAGATAACCCTCTAAATCATATCTAGTGGCAATGGAGCAGGACAGAGACAGGACTAATAACAATTCTGTGATGGAGTGATTCCTTTGGCAATGATGTAGTTCAAAACGAAGCAGAAAAGTAAACTTATTTTTTTTAGAAGAAAGCCATCCATAAAATATAAGTTGTACATTCAACTCACTTAAAACTGAGAAACCAATATTTTATTATCTTTTAGATTTAGTAACAATGCTGACCCGAATGAGTGATTCAAATATGTTTTAAGTTATAAAACTCATTTTATATTTATGTCACTGTTTTCTTGGGTTGAAAAAAAATCATGATTCCTACTTATCTTAGCATATTATTCTGATTCCTTTATCTAATTTCTTCAAGGTAAAAAATACTATAAGATCAAAAGTATATTCCCAACATTACTAATTTTTAATTTTTAAAACATTTATTTTGTGTATGTGAGTGTTTCGTTCTTATATATGTGTGTGCACCATGCATGTGCAGGGTGCATGTGAAGGGCAGAAAGTGATGTCAGATTCTCTCTAAATAGAGTTACAGATTGGTGCATCTAGTATGTGGGTGCTGTGGATCAAACCTGTATCCTTTGCCAAAACAAGTGCTTTATACAGATGAGGAATTTCTCCAGGACATCAACATTATGATTAAAACCTGCACAACTTAGTACATTTTTATTATTCTATTCTATAGTTGTAAGTCCATTCTAATACACACTTAGATTTATTTCCATTTACTGTTATTTATGGACTGTACATTTTTTTCATTTAAATTCCTGAGTATATATAGTGCTTGCAGTGTAAATAAAGTGCTGGCAGAATTTAAACGTCATATGTCTTTTAGAAGAGTATTGGACACATTTACAATTTATAGGTATTCTCATCATTTTTCTCCAGTAATCTCACTTAGGAGAACCCACTCCAAAGACAACTAGAAAAGTAACTAATAATGCAGTGTTATTTAAGAGGGAAAAAAGATAATTGAAAATAACAGGGAAAAAGGAAAGGCTTATAAAACCTGTATCTTCACATCAGTTCTGTTTTTGCACAGCTTTGTTTAAGGAGACATTTACACACCCTTAGAGTTCTTTCAGTTTTTCAGATGAATAGCAGTAAGAACGTATAATTTAAAATGGAAAAAAACCTGCTAAATGTCTTGTTCTACAAGTGGGCCAGTTGCATCTTGCATCCATTTTTCTTCTGGAGTTTCAATTCTCAAATGTACTATCTCTGTACATTTGAGTAGGATGTTTACTAATACTTTTGTATTAGTGCATTTCTCTTTGATGCTGCTTATTGCATTGCTTCCAGATTTAATCATGATTATATCAGTTTTCCATATCCTGTCAGATAATAGCTGACTGGTAACTTTTAATCAACTAATGGTTTAAAATCCATCTATGTTTTCAAATGTAGCAATAGTCTCTTTAACTGGAAAATAAGATTTCAAAACAAATATTTAACATGCATGCCATTAGTGTTTTGTGGTTTACTTGCAGTAGGAAGAAGTAGCCATTCATATAGTAAATACCACATTTAATTATATATTTTATTGGTTATTTTATTTATTTACATTTCAAATGTTGTCACCCTTCTCAGTTTTCCCTTTGCAAATCCCCTATCACATCCTCGACCCCCTGGTTCTCTGAATGTGCTCCCCTACCCATCCATACATTCCTGCCTCATAGCCCTAGCATTACCCTATGCTGGGACATCATGCCTCCACCGGACTAAGTGGCTCCCCTCCCATTGATGCCAGATAAGGCAATCCTCTGCTACATATGAAGCTGGAGCCATAGTACCCTCCATATGTACTCTTTGGTTGGTGGTTTAGTCCTTGGGAGCTCTAAGGGGTCTGGATGGTTGATATTGTTATTTTTCCTATGGGGTTGCAAACCTCTTCAGCTCCTTCAGTCCTTCCCCAACTCTTCCACTGGGGTCCCTGAGCTTAGTCTGATGGTTGGCTGCAAGATCAGGTTCTGGAAGAGCCTCTGAGGGGATAGCGATACCAAGTTCCTGTCAGTAAATGCTTCTTGGCATCAGCAATAGTGTCTGGGATGGATCCCTAGATGAGACAGTCTCTGGATTGTCTTTCTTTCAGGTCTACTAAGATGGCTTAATGATTAAGAGCACCAGCTGTTCTTCCAGATGTCCTGAGTTCAATTCTCAGCAAACACAAGGTGGCTCACAACCATATAAGGGTATCTGATGCCCTCTTCTAGGCTGCAGATATATATGTAGAAAAGCACTCATACACTTTACTATATTTTTAAAGTAAAAATTCTCACTAGACTATATAAAGACGACATCCGAATCTAGGAATTTATGAGCTCATCTACATTGTCTAATCGTTAGCCTATAGTAGGACCTTCTACTCTTTTGTGTTTTTCTCATATTCCTTTCTGACTTTACTTTGTTTGACTATCTTTTACTATGAATCAACCTAAATCTTGGTCATTTTTCTATTGAAAATAACACTGTTCATGCAGATTGTGATCAGTTTTTTCTTCTTCATCTTCTCTTTTATCCTTTTCAGCTCATCACCTATCCAACTTCCTTCCTCTCATTAGAAAACAGGTTAATAAAAACTCAAAGCAGAACAAAGCAAAGCAACTACATGCATAGCTGAAGAAAAATTATTAAAACTTCATATACACCTAGAAACACACACATGTGCACACATGTAAAACCCATAACAAAAGCCATGATAGATAAGAAAAAAGACAAGTAAGGTTAAAAATAAAACCATGCCAAACTCAACATTTTGAGACAAAACAAAATAAAACACACACAAACAAACAACAACACACAAAAAAACAAATCTTCAAAAATAACATTGAGCTCATTTTGTGTTGACCATCTACTCCTGGGCTTGGAGTTGATCTCAAGTGTGGTTTGTATAGCTAGTGAGACTCACTTGGAGAAAAATAACATTTCCTTTCCAAGAAGTTGTTTATTGGAGATAGCCTCTGGGTTATAAATGGACCTCCTGGTCATCCACTCTAAGTGCTGGAGTCCTATCTGGCTCATTCCTATGTAAGTACTATGTATGGTGCCACAGTCTCTTTGAGTTCATATGTGCATCAGTCCTGGTGTGTCTGGGAGGCTTCTTTCCTTTGTGTCATTCATCCTTACTCTTTCTTAAAGTCTTTCTGCTTCCTCACCTAATAGTTCCTGACCCATGTGGGGAGAAATTTGACAGAGACAGCCCATTTAGAACTAAATGTTGCAAATTCTCTCACTATCAGCACATTGTTCAGTTGTACGTCTCTGTATTTGTTTCTAACTACTGTAAGAGGGAGCATCTTTGATGTTGACTGAATGAGACACTGATCTATGGATATAGTATGTTATTAGCAGTCATTTTATTGCTATGTTCCTGAAGTAGAACAATAGTATTTGGTTTTCCCCTAGGTCTATGGCCATCTTATCCTAGATTCGTGGCCATTTAAACAGTGTTAGCCACAGGTTTCTTAAAATCCAGCTATGCCACTCTTGGGCATATACGTAAGGAAATCGAGATCCTACAGAGAGGCTTACTTACTCATCTATGGTCATTGCTCTTCTACTGATAATTGACAGAAATTGAAAACAACTTAAATGTCTATCAACAGAAGAATGGACAATTAATGGAGTATTAATTACTCAACTATTTAGAAAAAAGAAAAAAAAGGAAAAATAAAAAGGCTGACTTTTGCAAATTTTGTAAATAGATAGAGCTAGGAAAAAAAATCATCCTGAAAGAGGTAACTAGGATACAAAAGGACAACTCCTAGGTATGTATTCTCCTTCATGTGGATTTTAGCTTTTACGCCACTCATAGACAAGTTACTTTACATATAAGCACAGAGGCTTAGTATAAAAGGAACTACGGGAAAGGAAAAAGAGTCAGTTTTATGTTTTCAAAAATAAAACATTTTTGTCATTTTCAAGTTGTATATCTAGAGTCTAATTCATTTACTTTTGTTCTCATCATCACTATTTTTTTTCTTTTTGCTAATATTGAGTTCTCTTTTTCTTACTTTCTTATTCTTTGATGTGTAAGGTCTATTTACTCTGGATCTTTTTTTACTGATGTTTCCTTTACTGTTGCAAACTTTTCTCTCTGACCTAATTGTGTTATTTCCAAAAGTCTTGATATTTTGAATCCCCATGTTTATTTAGTTGTTTTTCTCATTTCCTTCTTAATACAATTTTAGTTTGTTTTAGAACAACTTAAATAGCCAAGACATACTTGAACAAAAATAATAGGGTAGAGGCATCACTATGTTTGACTTCAACATAAATCACCATGACATAGTAACCTATGTGCTTTGATTCTAGCACAAAAGAGACACTTTGATTAATGCAGCAGGATGAAGAACCCAGAAATAAATCCACAAGGCTACAGCCAATTGATTTTGTTTTCTTTCTTTTTCTCTGTTTTATTTACTGATTTTTTTTTTCTTTCTATTTTTTCTTCTTTAGCCCAGAAGTGTTTGGTTTTACCCTAGATCTCTGGGACATCTAGTCTTTGGTTCTTGGCTATTCAAGCAGTGTTAGTCAATAGCAGTGGGTTCCTTCTTGTGGAGTATGCCTTAAATCAAATCAGACATTGGTTAGCTACTCCCATATGTTCTATGCCATCATTGCCATAGCATATTTTCCTGATATGACAGATAATAGGTCAAAGGTTTTATGGCTGTGTTGGTGTCTACATTTCTCTTCCAGTAGCCTGCAGACTACCTTCTTACAAAAGCACTAGAACATAGGACTGAAGGCACCCTGGAGGCACCAGCTCAATTTATCCATGTTCAATCTGTATGTTTCCTCATCAATGGGACCCTGTCATCAGTTTGTGAAGAGCAACTCTGTTGTAGCATAAGCTGGGTTGTTTGGAGATTTCCAAGGAATCTTTTTGGACAACAATTCAATTGAATGCAGTCCAGTTCCTCCACTGGAAGTCTTGCCTGTCTACAAGAGATAACTACACGTGAAGAAGACATATTCCCCTCTACTAGGAGTTATCACTAAAATTACCTTCAGAGATTCCAGGAAGTTTCCACTGTCCGAGGTTTCAACATCCCCTAAGTGCCTCCCAATTCCAACTGCCTCTTTCCACACTCTCTCCCTCCCTCCCCATCTCCATCCCCTGACCTGATCATGCCTGCTCCCATCTCCACCTGCTCCCAGTCCATGCATAAAACCTATTCTATTTCCCCTTTCCAGGGCGATCCATGCACCCTTCATAGACTCCTCCCCTTTACTTCTGAATCTATGGCTGTAGCTTGATTATCACTTACTTTATAGCTAACATCCACTTCTAGGTAATACACACTATATTTGTTTTTCTGTTTCTGGTTACCTCATTCACCTAGAATGATACTTTATAGTTCCATACATTTGTCCACAAGTTTCATGATGTCACTGTAGCTGAGTCTTTAGCTACATTGATTCCCAATTTTCTGAGGAACCATAATAGTGATTTCCATAGTGGCTGTACAAGTTTGCACGGCCACCAACATTGGAGGAATGTTCTCTTTGCATGAACTGTCACTTGTGTGATTGGCCTTAGACATTCTGACAGGTATAAGATGGAATCTCAAAGTACTTTTGATTTGCATTTTCATGCTGGCTGAGGATGTTGAACATTTCTTTAAGAATTTCTCAGCCAAATGAGATTCCTATATTAAGAATTTTCCATTCAGATCTGTGCTCTATTTTTAAATTAGATTATCTTTTTGTTGATATCTGGCTTCTTGATTCTTTATATGTTGTGAATATTGGTTGTGTATTGAATGCAGAGTTGGTAAAATTAATATCCATTCTATAAGCTTCTGTTTTGTCCTTTAGATGATGTCCTTTACCTTACAGAAGCTTTTCAGTTATGCAAGGTCCAGTTTATAAACTGTTAGTCTTATTGTCTGTGCTATTGGTGTTCTGTTCAAAAAGTTGTCTCCTATATCAATGTGCTCAAGGCCATTTCCCACTTTCTTTTCTATCATGTTCAGTGTATCTGGTTTAATGTTAAGGCCTTTATCTACCTGGACTTGAGTTTGTGCAAAACTGATAGGTATGGATTTAGTTACATTCTTCTACATTCAGATATCCAGTTTAAGTAGCACCATTTGTTAAAGATGCTTTTTTTTTCCATTGTGTATTTCTGGCTACTTTATTAAAAGTCAGGTACCCAATGTATTTGGATTTTTGTCTGGGTCTTCAATTCAATTTCATTGATCAACATGTCTGTCTCTATGCCCATATTATGTGGTTGTATTACTATGGTTTTTAAAGTATCCAATAAAAATAAATAAAAAATTAATTAATTGATTAAAAAATAAAAGAAATAAAATTTTATTAAGCGAGATTATACTTAGAAAAAAGTTATTTAATTTAAAGAAATCTTCTTTATTATTTTGTGTACATCACTGCTGTAATGACATACTGCACTTTGATGCACCTTTGATGATAAATTAAAATCATTGTCAATATTTTAAATTATGATCTATTTTTAAGACAAATAATAATCATGGATTTCTATAACATCAATTTTTGTTATGCTTTTTAAAAACTACTCATTGTTTTAATCTATATAGTTTCCAAGAAAATATGCCCAATACCTATAAAGCAGTAAGTGATGTCAATTCATCTCATTTACATTTTACTGGGCTAATGTAGAAAAACATTGTATGAACATATATAAAGAAAAATTGGAAAGTAAGCTGAATAACTTCAATATTAGCCATCAGTTAACTCTGCTAATCTGCATAGAAAATAGAACAATATCAAAAAGAAAAAAACAGTTATATATATATATGCATATACATATATATGTATATACACACATATATATACACATATGTAGTAGTATATACATTGTTATATTGCAATAATAACTTGAATGATGCCCATTAAAGTTTCAAGGAATGTGAACATGTATTTGTTCACACACTGATTGACCCATTAGTGACTTGATCATTTTTAGAGAATGCTTATTGTTAAAGAAAATATATTTTGACATTTTTTTAAAAAAAAGGACAAGGCAGAGTAAGAATAATACCAGGTGGTAGAGGTTGGACTCGACTGAACCTACTGATGACAGTTGAGGACTGTAGTCAAAGAGCACAGTGGAGAGACAATGGATGTAAAATCCCTGAAATATATCATCAAGTTTTACAGAGATATCTTTTTAACCATAGTAATAAATTTCTTGTAAAATTTCAGCAAAGATGATCAGACATGGAGTGAGGATTATGGAGAATATTCTCAGATATTGAGAGTGCTTACTTGTCAAGGGTAAGAGTTCTGTAGAGTAAGAAGGACTCTTGCTAAAATTGGATTATGCTTGCCTAGGAAGTATGAGGAAAGAAGATAATGTTTTGTCAAGTGGTGACCATACTGTAATAGCATTAAACCAACCCATAGTCATAAAGAGAAATAAAAGAGAAAAAACATTGTGAGTTGTGTGTGTGTGTTAGTGATTCTCTATATTCACGGTTGTGAATTCCTGTATGCATGTGCCACAGAGTACATATGTTAATATATGTGGTCAGTCAACACCTTCCACCTTGTTTGAGATGGGGTATTATTATTGCTGTTCTGTGACATTTACTAAGCTAGCTGGCCTGCAAGCTCCCAGAGCTTCTATTGTCTCTGCCTCCCAGTATTCCTGCCTAGGGTTACAGACACCTGTGGTGTCTGGATGTTGATGTATTTTAGGGATTCAAACTCAGGTCCTGTGTTTTTACAACCATTTTACCCACTGATCCATTTCTCCAGTCCAGGAAAATTTATCTTTAAAAATTCATATCACTACACTTGGGTTATATCATTTGTTATAGAAAGACAAGATTTACATAAATTTAGATGAAAATATTTTGAAAGTTTTAGAAAACAAGTTCACTTATTGAAAAGATGGAAGCCTTACCGATGGACATCTGTTGTTCTAAAGTGAATCACTCTTAATATCTAGGAATGTAGACTTCTTAGGCACAGGGTGATCAGTTTGTTCATTACTTCTTTGTTGCAGGACACAAATTGCAGTAAAAATAGGATGTAGCAAGAATTCAGCGGTACCTACTTGTATGACATTCAATCCATCATGGGGAGACATTTGCCTCTAAGTAGGGAAGGATGGATTTAAAACTTCTGACAAGTTAATAGCAAACAACTGAAATATTAGAAAATGCACTTGTTTATAACTAACCCCAGAGAAGAAAATGAAAGGATTGCATTTGGAAAGGTTTAGCAAGCAATTACTTTCCAGTTACACAAACAAAAGCAATTGAATTAATCAGCTTCAAGTTGGATAATAGAATTCACCATATTGCCATTAGTTGCCTAGTAGCATGAATATTTAAATAAATTTTCACTTCATTTTATAGAAAAAAATCTATAGAAAATGAGGGATGACAGAAACTTAACTCAGTAGATTATCAATTCCTTCTAATTCCTAATTTTAAAATGGAAAGATCAATTGTTATGTCATTATTACTTGTTGATATTGTATCATAAGTATTTACCCAATTTTATCCAGCACAACAAATAAATAAATAAACACAAGAGAACTCTGTCAGAGCTCAGCCAATGAAGAAGATGCACTTCAGGTAACTAAAGTATCTGGTGAAGGCTGATGACAGCTGCTGCTTCTGTTAGTCTCACTGCCACCTAACCCTAATCTCGCTTCTAGCAATGCAGCAAGCTCCCAGCCCCATGCTTCCCAACTGTCACTTTCCAGAGAAAGGATACATTATATTTTTCAAAATGTTCTGTTTAGAACACTGGATGTTTAAGTTTACCAAAAGAACAATTAGGGTTTTTCTTTCTTCAGGTGTCAGTGGGCATGCCTCCTGGTGGGGGTCTAATCTGAATCAAGGTTTAACAATAAAAGGGAAAGTCAGATGAAGTGTGGCACTGGCATGCACAAAGATCACAGTAACAGGCTGATGTAACAGAATAAGGTCAGAGACTTAGATGAACATGGTCAATATGTGAAAGAACAGGTTTTATTATAAATGGAAACAAGTCTTAAGAATTTTCATGTATCTGGTTCTTTGTTTTAGCTACTGAGTGTACATGAACCATAACGTGAATATGATAGTGTGGTTGACCTTAACAGTGCTCACATTGTGCCATCTTTTCAAATGTATATTGTGTCAGAAATTTATCATGTGTACATTTATTATAGTCCCATAGACTATATATTAAGAAAAGATTTTACACACACACACACACATCTAAATAAATACATTTTTCAGCCAATAAATTTTTGGCAAACATGCTGGCTACAGGCTCTTCTTTCTTTCTCCTGGTATTTCTCTTTATGATGCTCAGTGCTAACTTCAACTGAGTTGAAAGGCCAACAAACATTTATGATCCTTCAAAAGACAATAAATGAAAAATTAGTGAAATATAGGAACATATAATTTATTTGAGAAATGGAAAAACATTACTAAATCAATATGATAAGCTCCAAAATAAAACATATGCTGTCAAAGTTGTATGCCACACTGCATATTTAAAAGGGCAGTTCCTGAATTATTTTAATAGGAATATTGTCAATGCAGAAAAATTACAGCTCTTTTTAAAATTATTTAAACAGATAAAATGCAAGAAGAAAATTATAAATTCCCTTCAAATTCTATGAGTAAAAAGTAGCTGTGGCTTCTGTTAATTTCATTTTAAGAAAAATAATACTTATGGAACAATTCGGTAGAGCTGAAAATTGTGTAACTAACAGAAAAACATCTGTGCTCTATGATGGAGGCTATAGTTACTGGAGAAGGTCAGCTCACTGTCAGAACACAGAAAGCAAGGGCATTTGGATGCTAAACCTTGCTAAATATTTCACCTGTGACAGGAAGAACAAGACTTAGTTTCTTCACTGTCATTTAATTTTTTAAGACTCATTGGTTTTTCTCAACAAACCAAATAGTAATAACAACAAGGAATTTTGGTTACTGCTAAAAGTCATGGTGATATTGGTGATAATGACCTGTATGCACTTCCTTATTCTCAAACATCTCACAGGAAGGTATTTATATTACGTTTTCCAGAAGAAACAATATATTATATATTACATATGATATATCACATATATGTATATGTATATTATCATATAAAATGTCCAGACATATGACACACACAGAGACACACACACAAAAACACATAAACCCAGAAACATACACTCACCTGTTGTGTTAACTTGCAGAGGATTTGTAAACAAATATCTATATCTACTCACTCCATATAAGGAATACACAACCATTGAATATAATGATTCTACCAAAATTCATCGTGGTGAACAAATGCATTCATTGAACTTTCATAGGAAAAGAAATGTTCACACACATGTGGATCTGCTGCATTGTCTCCTTTCAACTCATCTTTGGAATGACCAGTTCCTATTTGGAAATCAATTGTGATAATCTTTTCGAGGGAGCCATGTACAAATGTCTACTTACCCCCCAGATAACTAACATAGACAAATGCAGTCAGTGAGTTTATTGGAGTTAGGTATAGTAGTGTGGATAAAGGATAACTTAAATGAACAAAAACTGCATTACACTGGTTGTATCACCAAAAAGTCCACCTCAGAATGAGTGACAACTCATGAAAGCTACAATCCTGGATTTGCCTAGAAAGTTGCAATCTTGGAGCTCCCTGCATGATTACAGGCTTCTCTGTAGGTCAGAGAACCCTCCAGAAAGCATTCTTTCCAGAGGAGCCCCACAGGAATTGAACAATCTTGGGGAAGACTCTTGTGAACCTTATAAATGTCAAGAACTTAATTAGTAAGATAGTTACTTCATTCATCTTAGTAAATCTTCCTATTATCCAGGTGGTGATGTCATATGCCTTTACTTCTAACAGTCATGAGGCAAAGGTAGGCAGATCGCAGAGTTCTAAGTCAGCCTGGTCTACAGAGTGAGTTATAGGACAGCCAGGGCTACATAGAGAAACCTTGTCTTAAACAAACAACAAAACAAGAACAACAACAAAACAATGTTCAAATTTAGAACTTCCTGAAGGTTTCATTCAAAGAAAAATATTGAGCAGCATATATTTCAGTATGGTTTCTTTGAACTAAAGTATTTTGTCAAAGTGATGATCTTAGAAAGAAAGTATCCATTAGATGAAAACAATTTTTGCTTGGCCAACAATAATTTCATCAGCTGATAATTAATCTAATAGAATTAATATGAACACATACATTGTTCTAGTTTGATTTCTGCTGCTGTATTAAATACAATGAGTAAAAGAACTTGGGGAGGAAAGGGTTCATTTCCTTTATAGTTACAGTCTATCAGTGACTGAGTGAGGCTATGGCAGGAACTCAAGGTAAGAGGCTACAGGAGATGCCACAGAGGAACACTGTTTACTGACTTACTCTCCATCTCACAGTCAGCCACCTCTCTTTTATCTACAGTGGTTTGGGATAACCTAGATCAATTGGCAATCAAGAAAATGCCCCAAAGACATGTCCACAATCATTCTAATGGGAGGCATTCCTCACTTTCTCAGGTGCATCAAGTTGACAACAAAGATCAGCCATCAAACACATGTATATTGAAGTAGTACACATAATACTATTGAGATTTACCATAAAACACAAGAAAAATGACTCTCTCATGCAGATGCACAAATTCAACTCTCATGCAGGGCACATTTTGGAAATAGAAACTACCATCAGCAGGAAGACAATTGTAAAATGACTCAGCAGATATGTTTCCATCATCTTCATTTCTTAGATCTCATTCAAAATCAATAAATGCAGTAAGAAATAAAACAATAACAACAACAAAACACAACAACAACAAAAGTAGGAGACATCTCCAAGCATCAGAGAAAACCAAATATGTGAGGATAGGAGAAGAACACGTGAAGATTCCAAGAGGGGAGAGCAGTCAGCTCTGCTGGACAAAGTGGGTTTATGCTCAGACTCTCTGCATGAGACTCTCAAATTAAGATTAGACATAGATAGCAGCAGCATCACTAACAACTACCCAGGGTTGATTTAGTTAGCAGGAGGAAAGGACAGAGTTAACTGTGGAATATGGACAGTAATATTTTGAATGTTCACTCGGTCAAGTAGAGTATGGAGGAGGAGATGAAGAAGAGGTGGTGGTAGACATTCCATTTTGCTCTCTGAGAAGAAGCTCACCATAGGTTACAAGCATATACTTCCACACAGTTCACTGGCAATGCTCAGGAGACCCTGTTAACACTCAGCCCTCCTTCTCTGTTCTTTTATATTAAATAATTATAAACCCTGGCTTCCAGAAGAACCAATCTCACTCCAAGATGAATATATTTGAACAGAGGCCAACATAGAGCATACATTTTAAAAAGTCGAAAAGAAATGTGAAAGTATGAATGCATGGCAGGAAATAATATTGACTTGGAAATATTGTCATGAAGCAGGATGAAAAATTGAACGAATATAGTTTCCTGCATAAAAACAAAATGCAATGATTCAGTAACTATTTTTTCAAAAGGAACTCTAAGTAGTAATCAGAAAGATCATAAAAGAGCAGATGGTATGAAATTTGAAGTAGCAGAGCTAAGGAAATAAATGAGAAATAAAATCATAGAATTAAACAATATTAAAACTACACAAAGTTAGAAGATATACTACTGAAAATATTAAAACATAAAATACAAATAAAATGGAAATAAATAGGGAAAATGACTTAAAAGAAGATAATGCAGAAAAGATAAAAGTCAATCAATGTATAAAAAGTCAAGTTCTTGGAACATTAAGTCTAAATAACTAAAAGAAATATTCAGAATTATGTAAGCCACATTTTTCAGATGTATTCTGCAAGGATATGAGAGTATCATTAATAGTGTCAGGGGTTGACTCTACATGGGATGGGTCTCAAATAGAGGCCATCATTGGTTGGTTATCCCCTCAACCTCTGCTCCATGGTTGTTGCTGCATATCTTGTATGCAGGACAAATTTGGCGTTGATGGTTTTGTGGGAGGGTTGATGTCCCTTGCCCTCTACTGAAAGTCCTGCCTGCCTACAGGAGATGGCCACTTGAGACTCCATATCTTCTATTGGTAGGATTCTCAGCTAGGCTCACCCCCATAGACTATTTTTACCTACAGAGCCATCCCAGTGCTTCCTTAGAAAGTCCTATATTTCTCAGCCCATCTGATTTTTCTGAATGTACAACCCACCTATTTCCCACCTTGGGCATCTGATCCTAGTGAGCTTCAAAAGATCCTGCACATGTGAGTTGAAGAAAAAGTGGCTATGTGGTCTTTCATTATTATGATGTATTACCAACTTGGGTGGGATGGCATTCCTTCTGGGGGGGGGGAGAGTTATGCTATTTCTATTACTTTTCCTTAAAATTAACAAAATGTCCTTGTTCCAATTTAAAGCAAACTTCTTACCTATTCATTTCCTGGACTGTTCTACCATCCTGTATAAAATAGCTTCAGATCCTTCACACATGTTTTTCACAGCAAATAAAATTATCAGGATTAAATTATCTCACCTGAACTGTAAAACATGATCTACCTTTGTAAATCCAATAGCTCTATTCAATGAATAAAATAAGTTTCTGTAATTTAGACTATTGGAAATTCATAATATGATATCTATTCCAACCTGTATTGGAAATGAGTCTGAAGTGGGAAAATGGTTCTTTCTGATCATTACCTCAAAAGTACTAGAGTGTCAAGATGTCTGCACTCAGAATCAGAAACTTTTTCAATGAAGAACAATACAAAACAACCCTCCCTCCAGAACTAAATACAACCACATAGGGAGCAGCATAGAAATGATAGATTTATTTATTAGTTTGCTATTTGCTATTTGGTTATTTTAGACTTAGTGTGCCCACCAATAGCAATATTTTACATGCCTAAGGATGCTAATATAAAAATATGACAAATATATACATATTTAATCAATTACCACAGTGAAGCAAGTGTTAAAATGGCTCAAACATTGAACTTTAAAAATATAAAATGTTTAAATAAAATTCAAGCTGGTATGCATCCAAGTAGAGAATTGTAAAAGTAAGTAACCAAGTTTTGGGAAATGTAATGGTAGCTTGTGGGCATTACATTTTCCTCTTCTTATGGTCCTTAAGCAAAATGACCTTGTGTAGAGGATAGGAGATGATTTTTAATGATAATGATGAGCTCATGCAATGATAATTAATGGCACTTGCATATGCCAAGAAATAACTTGCTCTTTCAACACCAATTCTTGAAATGATACAAGAAAGTACTTTTAACATGAGTTTCTCATTAAGATTCAATATCTTAATAAACCTGAATAAAGTAAAGAACTTTTATGGCCTTTGGAACATAGCATGAAGAATTTATACCCACAAAAAAGCAAAGGTTTTTAAGAATAAGGGGAGCTTTTTTCGTTTGTGAATACTGAAAAGTGTCTTGTAAATATCCTAATTCCTTTCTTAATATGCAAATCTCTCCCATAAAAAAAGGTTGCTGTCTCTGTAGGCTGGCTGCAATGAGCTTTTCTTTGGTAGCAGCATCTGCATGCAAGTGCACACTAACACTCTTTCACCTTTTTCAATGTCCTCTGGTGCTAATTGGAGATGTTTGTGATGAGCTTTGAATGTGCAGGAAATGCCTAGCAGGAGTCCAGACATTTGCGAATGGAATTTCTGGCTAGCCTGCTATTCACTATCTCTAGTGAGATTTGAGCTGGATTCTTATTAAATCTAAGTCTTCTCTGCAATGTTTAAATCATTATTCATTTTTAGAATTCAACATATATTATTGTAATCTACAGATGTGATTTTAATGTATTCTTTTTGCATGACTCAATCTTAAAATATGGAAATAGAAACCAGTGAAATGTTTATTTCAGGCTTCAAGGTCATGACATTTATTTATGTCATAATTTTCATTACTACTATTAATATTTTGTATTTTCAATGATGTACTCTCCACTGTAAAAATGAGTATTTCTGTTGTTATTATTGAAAATATAAAATGCCTGAACTGAAAGGATTATATTTTTAGAGCTAATTAGTTTTATTTTCAAACTGTCACGCAATGTACCCTTTCATAATAAGCCCCATGGATTCCTAGTAGAAGAAAGAGCTCCTACATCATTTAAAACTGAAAAGAATGTGCTTCTCTGTAGGCGACAGAATAAGAACAAGGGTTTGACTATTATCAAGGGCACAAGTAAGGAAAGGCACTGAGGCAAGCCAGAGAGGACAGGGAAGGTACAAAGTGAACACAGGAAAACCGAGTGGGTGGTCTGACATTAGCTCTCTCTTCCGTTCCTTCCCATGAGCAATTGTTGCTGAACTATGAAGTATTTTGACTAACAAGAGACATTTGTTAACTTCATGCAATAAAGCAGCCCATTAACAAAATGTCAGGGAATCAGTTACCAAGCTGACAACTCATTAGGTCAATAAATTCTGTTTAAGACTTTTGTTAACCATAACCAAGACCTGGAAGCTGACATGGTTGGGAATGAGAAAAGAGAAAATTTAAACAGGATTGCCGTAATCTAAACTCTGTAGGGCAACATTTACAACAAAAGTACACATTTCTTCATCATCACATTCACCATGCAGTCTTTCTCAAGAAGTTATAAAACACACAGTTTCGTAGTGATAATTCTAGACATGATGGTCTACCTTGGGTCACTAAAACATTCTTGTGAATCTAAACCTTTATTGGACAGCAAAGTGGGGTTATGTTGTTTTGTTATTTAAAGCAATCTGCAGACAGTATTTACGGCTATCGACATGAGGTTTAAACATCCCCCATCCTATCCTACAGAATACTCCCCCACTTCCTATATCTCCATATAATGTTTTGGTCTTGTTTCTTAGATTTGCCTCAAACTATTGCCTCTTGTTAACTGATAGTACTGTGTTCAAAGTTCAAGACTTTGTTACCACTTGGTTACGTGAGAGAAAAGCCTCTGCCTTGAGCTTCCTATCTGGGTCAGTTCTGTAATAACACACCATCACTACAGACTGATCATTCTTTCTTTTGTTCAAAGATAACCAATAATTCCCTTCATTACTAGCTTAGTTACTCTTTCCATTTTTAGAATAAAATGCCTGATAAAAAGTAATTAAAAGTATTTCTTTTGCTCATAGTTGCTTGGACCAACAGTCCTTCATGGGTCAGAAGATGTTGTGGAAGTCCTGGGGTCAAGACCAGCTCCTGTCTAAGGAGTGGCAGACACTAGGTAGATCTGGAAACAGAGAAGGCAGTGCTGGCAATCAAATGATTTCTCTTTCTCTCTTTTATTTGATCAGGTCATCAGGTCTCTGTCTCATGAATGGTACTGCTCGCACACAACATACTTTCATTCCTTCAATTACCCTGGAATGTGTGTCTAACAATTCATGAGTCCAAAGGAGTTTACTTTCACAGTAACCACCATGATTGTGTTTTTGTTCTAGAGGAAATCTTCAGAGAGGGCTGAATCACATTTTCAGCATCTCCTCCTCTTATCCGTAGAAAGGAGAAGTAGAGATGCAAAGGAGAAAAGTTATCATTGAAGACCTCCAGTTCTTGGACAGTTTCTTGATGCCTGAGAATTTGAATAAGGACCTTAGGAGATCCAGGCCTAATTCATTATTTGATGGGTGCTAGATTCTCATGGCTAGACAAGATAGCATGCCTATGTGCCTTTAGTTGTGTCTACAATTTTGCAAGAGCTTCAATATATGAAGCTGCAATTATAGAAAATGATCACACTACCACAGCGTTTTGAACATCATATGTTGTATGATACATGTATATATTTACTTAGGAAATACGAAGTACCTGCAGTCATTTTTTATCAATTAAAAGAAAAATGAAAAGTGTCATTAAGGTTTTGTGAATTTTGCATATAACATCACATATTTTCATAAATACATTTGGTAGAGCTTGTGAAGAGTATTTGACAATAATAGAATGCATCAGAAGATCTTATTCCCACTGAGAGGGAAAATATGCTGCTGTCTACCTTTACCTGAAAATGAATGCCTCTCCTGCTCTCCAATTCTTGCTGTCTTGCTATTTCTCTGAAATATTCAAGCCAATCAACCCCTCTTTTGTGGGCAGCAGAAAAAGAAGATGAAAGGTATTTTCTTACATATGCTTAGTCAAAGAAAGAATTCTGTGTGGCAGAAATAGTCATTAAGGCAGTAGGTCCCTGCCAGCTGAGCAAGCATAAGAATGAGAACAGGGAATAAGTGTCATTTTTTGTCTGGTACAAGGAAGATCACCCACGAACTCACATAAAATTATCTCTCACAAAGCATCGTCAAATCCTGCTTACTCTTAGGACATAAAAATGCCATTAATTTTACTGTGCAACTTGTCTCTTTCAGCAAGTTAATCATACTTGCATTCAGAATGTCTTTAATTATAGAATATTTTCTTGGATTATTTTTAAGTTTTCTGGATGTGGTCATGTTAAAAGGACATAAACTTAGAGAGTATAAATACCCAAAGCTGGGACAATTTGAAGAGTCAAATGAACAATCAAGCACTAGATTAAGTAATTAAAATACTATTAAAAATGGCCAATGCTGTATTGGTGCAAATAAAATGAATATCTCTGGGTTCACACAAATATAAAAATAAAATAAATTTACTATTAGGTTGAAAGAGACAAATCTTCACATAAGATAACTCCTGTACATTAAAAAAAATACTTTATGAGGATACTGTCATGGAAAAAGATAGAGTGTAGGTTATTGTGTGAGTATAGGTTTTCCTTCTAAATTAGTCCCAAGACTACGTATGTCAACGTAGAGAAAGGATAGCAGAGAATGCTGGTAAATACTACGCCAGTCCCAACCAGGAGCTCTTTCTTTATCTTACTATTTCACATAGTAAACTATATTCTTATCTCTAATAATATTATTAATATAATACTAATTTTAATAAATATTGTCATTTATATAATTCTACAAAGAATATTATTTGCAGAACTTAACAAAGACGCATTTGCTGAAGATGATAAAGAATCTCTAGACCTTGATCTCAGGCTAACATTATGCCTTAATAAAATACCTTCTAACAGTTATGATTTAAATTTGTGTTTCAGGAAGACTGCAAATTATCTTCCGAATACATTCATTAACTGGTTTCAAATGTTTGTTGGAATTAAAACAATATGAAGAAAAGAACATCAATGTCTTTCACATGTAGAGTGTTGTTCTTAATTTGAAAGATTTTATTTATTTATTTATTTGTTTATTTATTTATTTATTTCAGTCTTTTTATTGGATATTTTCTTTATTTACATTTCAAATGGTAGCCCGTTTCCTGGTTTCTCCTCTGAAAAAAAACACTCCCTCTAGAAAGATTTCATTTATTGAACCAGTATCTCCTGGTATAGTCCAGGCTGGTCTGTCTGTTCTTTTGTCTCAGCCACCAGAAATCAGTGGGTTAGGGTTTATACAAATATACCTGGCATTGGTGTTTTTAAATAGTTAATAGGAATGAAGATATAAAGCTTGAAGAATTCATATATTTTAAACAATACTAGCTTTCTCTCCCTTACATTTATTATTCATAGAGAAACTAATTTATAAATAAAAATGAATATTTTTTTGTTTACTAGCTTACTGTCTTCCTTTCAGATTCTCATGTTTTCTTTCCCCATTTATTTGAAAATGGAATCTCTCACCTATGTTTGTAGCAAGATAGGGAAATCCTGTTAATCATGTGTCGAGTCTGGATCTTCTTTCACGTGGTACATGTATACAACTTGTGATGTTATGATCCTGGCATGTCTTTTCATTCCTACTTATAGGATTCCAGCAAAAGGAAAACTAATCATATTTTGGATGATTATAATGGCACTTCACTAACTGCAATTTAGAAGCATACATATATCTTCCACGGCATAATCTTAGTTCAGTCCTTAAGTGAAGTATCAGTAATATACCACTGGCTCGAACTCCCTTTCCTGTACAGTGCCCACTCTTGCCTAAATGTCTGTGCACTACTGAGGGCCAATTCTGCCATTTTCTTTTCTTTCCTTTGTGTGTGCATCCATAGGTTTCTGCCATCATAATTTCTAAAGGACTGCTCTTACCCACTTTGTCCGTATAGCATGTTTTGAATAGGTCTCTATCTGCAGTGGATACTAAGTGGTAAATAAACCATTGAATGCTTGCTGATGATTTAGAGAGAGAGAACAAGAGCTCACCCATTTGTAAGATCATTCTGACTCATTTGTACAGCAAGATTTTATGTACAATTAATCAAGAACAAAATTATTAAGAATATTCTATGACCCAGTAATTGCCTTTTTATGACTTATGTTTCTCATCCTAGATAAATAAAAAAGTGAATATTATTATATCTGAATATATTTGATTTTCAAAGAAGGAGAAATATACTGTCCTTAGTTTATTACAATTTATGATGAAATTTAACTTAAAATGTATGGCTGCAAATGCACAGACACTGCATGTATTTTCTTTTTCACAACATTGTATGTTGGTTTTTTTTTTTCCTTTTCTTTTCTTTTCTTTTTTTTTTTTTTTTTTTTTAACAATGCTTTTCTTCTGAGCCTGGATTACCTCAGTTGATACAGCATTTTCCATTTCCTTACAATTCCTTGAAAATTTTGTTTTACTTCTTGGCTGAATAAAATTCCATTGTGGTTATACACCACAATCTCGTTATCTCTGTCTGCTTAGGTAACTAGCCCACTTTTCATTCTTTGTCTAATGAGTATTTAGGCTGATACTATGTTCTTGCTATGAGCAGGACACAATTAAGATGGGCGTGCAAGTTGCCAAGTAGTAAAATATAGATCCCTTTTGGTTTATGTCCAGGAATGGTATTCATGGCTTATAAACTTGTTCTGCTTTTTTTAGTGTTTTTGCAAAATGTCCACATTGGTTTCCCTTAATGGCTACACTCATGACTACACCAATGACTACACTCATGGCTTCACCAATGGCCACACTAGTGTGTATACTCATTGACAGACACTCTTCTCAGCATCCAGTAAGGGTTTTCCCATACTCTCTCCACTCCTTGTTGTCATTTGTTTTCTTGATGAAAGCAATTCTCACTATACAGACAGAATAGAATCTTTATTTAACTTTAGCTTGCATTTTTCCAATGGTTAATATTGGAACACTTTCATATTTATTATACATATATATTTCTCCTTTAGAGAAATGTCTGCTTACGTAATTAGCCCACTTTTCAGCAGACTGTTTGTTTGATTAATATTTTTATATTCTTGGATATTATTGGTATTAATCTTCTGTCAGATGTATAAATGGCAAAGACTTTCTCTGATTTTGTCATATGTCCTTCTTCTGATTTGTGGTTGTTGTTGTTGTTCAGATGATTCTTAAATTTAGGAGGTTCTATTTGTCGACTTTTGGGCCTTATTTCCTGAGCAACTAGTGTCCTATACTTTAAAAAGTCCTGGTCTAGGCCTACCTGTTTCCTATATTTTTTCCTTAGTGATTTTAAAGTTTCAGGTCCTATATTCAGATATTTGATCCATTAGTTTTACTATCACTGTTTGTTACAGAGGCTGTGTTTTCTCAAATGTCTATTTTTTAAATTATTTCTTTTTTTTGACTTTTAATATTTCCTCTTCCTTTACCTGTGTGTATATGTCTGAGAGAGAGAGAGAGACAGAGAGAGAGAGACAGAGACAGAGAAACAGAGACAGAGAGAAATACTGAGAGAAAGAGAGAGAAAGATATTCTAAAAATACATAAATACAGCCTGATTAGTCTGTATAATGTTATTTGAATGTATATTTTTCAGCAAGGAACACATGGTATTAGCCAACCAATCGGAGTGCTCCTCCCTGGAGAAGACTATTTCTCTCATGCTGAACATTCCTTAGTTGCTAGTTGTTCTTCATTTTGGGTTGAGACTTCCTGGGCTTTCCATTGTCAAGGCTATCATGTTTATTGTATAATTTTTCACTTTTTGTGTACAAGGTTCTACCAGAATCTACTGTTTTGCTACAATGATCTATGTGCCTTTTTAAAAGACCCATCCCACAATGTATATGTCCATTACAAATAAGACAAAATAGACAAAATGTATAGTATTGAAGCTTCTTTTTTTTCTTTTTAAAAATCTTGCTTCCTGGCATAAATCCATAATCATAATTAACAATATTCATTTAGTCCAATCATGATTAATCACTTTGAGCAACAGTCTCAGAAAAAAAAAATAAAGTTGGAAACATGAAGAAGAATCTGCTTTCTGGATAAGTAATGAGAATGTCATCTACAATGATTAGGTAAAAAAAACCTACTCCTATTATTTCTTATTTCAGTTAGATCTGGAATGGTCCCACAGCTTCTCTTGTTAGGACATTATGTAAACCAGTACCCTGGGGTTTACTGAATGCCTCAAATTAAGTTACAGACATAATGATATAAGGCAAAGTAAAAAAAAAAAGATGCATAGCTGATATTAATTAATATAAAATTAGCTAAAAGCTGCACTGAAGAAGTGTTTTATCTATCTATAGTTTATTGGTTAATATATTCATTGTATATCATTTGCCAATTTTGCCAGCTGACATTTATTAACTGAGAATTCTTGACTTTTAGTCCCTGTGCCTGCTTTTCACAGCCATCTGTCCTGGACTTCTGCTATGAGAACATTCACCACCAACATCAAAAAAAAATAACATAAAAAAGTGGACAAAACACAAAACAACTAACCAGCAATACAGGGAAAAAAAGCAATCCTACTGAGTAAAGCTTTTAAACTACAGAGAAGTGTGTTGGCTGGAGGTGAGTTTCCTAATTTTCTTCTTCCTTTTACATTGTTGACACGTGTGAGAGGACAGGGGAACTGATGCAGACCAGCAGAAAGCCAGCAGGAATGAAAATTCAAGAGACCCTCAGATTCTGTTGTCAGCTAAAGCTGAAAACCAGCTTCCCATGTGTTGCAGAATGTTCCTTGAATTTTTGCGACGAAAGACAGAGAAGACATTTTACTCAAATTCCGCTATGGACTCACCAATGTCTGTTTATTTTACATTATGCATGCTTGGGACAGATCCTCAGCAGAACAGTGAAATCAGAGAACTGAACACAGATTTAAATTGCAAGGCACAGAAATGAAGTTGGACTGATGATCTCAACAGAACCATTGTGCTTCTGCCATTGTAAACAAGAAAAAAAAAAAAAAAAAAAAAAAAAAACAGAGAACAAAGAATATGATAACCAAAGCCAAATAAAAAGAACCAATATACCAAGAAATAATGAAATTTGTAAATTCTATGAAAGTATCCTCGATAGATATCAATGCAAAGACAGCATTGATCTAGAATTTTCATTTAAAAAAATAATCTCAATTACCCCAACTACTCCCAGGTCTACAAGGAAAATGAGGTGTCTTAGTTAGGGTGTCCAAGACTGTGAAGAGACACCATGGCCATGGCAACTCTTATAAAGGAAAACATTTCACTGGGGCTGGCTTACAGTCTCAGAGATTCAGCCCATTATCTTCATGGAGGAGAGAACCATAGCATGTAGGCAGATATGAGTTTAGAGAAGGAGCTGGAGTTCTAGATGTGGATTGGCAGGCAGTAGAAAGAAAGACTGAGCCACTGAGCCACTGAGCTTGGCTTTATTTTCTTTATTTACATTTCAAATGTTATCCCCTTTCCTGGTCACCACCATATCACATACCCTGTCCTCCGGCTTCTATGAGGATGCCCCCCACCCACCCACCCACTCCCGCCTCCCTGCCCTTGCATTCTCCCACACTGGTGCATCAAACCTTCACAGAACCAAGGGTCTCTCCTCCCATTGATGCTAGACAAGGCCATCCTCTGCTACATATGCGGCTGGAGCCATGGGTCTCACCATGTGTACCCCTGGGTTGGTAGTTTAGTTCCTGGGAGCTCTGGGTGGGGGGTCTGGTTGGTTGATATTGTTCTTCCTATGAGGTTGCAACCTCCTTCAGCACCTTCAATCATTTATCTAACACCTCCATTGGGGACCCCATGCTCAGTGCAGTGGTTGGCTGTGAGCATTTGCCAATGTATTTGTCAGGCTCTGGCAGAGCCTCTCAGGAGACATCTTTATCAGGTTCTACTCCAGTAAGACTATACCTCCTAATAATGCCACTCCTTATGGGCCTATGGGGACCATTTTATTCAAACCACCACATGAGAGATGGGAACTGAGAAAGTACTCAGTTCTGCATGGGTGGTTATTAGCCATAGCTCTTGGGTTAGATCCTGAAGTAAAATCATGTTTATCTTCATAGTTGAAATGCCAGTGTGATATAAAAAGAACCCTAACAACATAGACTTTGGTTTTATGCAAAATGCAAAAAGGACTATCAGATTGTTTTAGAATTAAGAGCAACTAGATGTATGGGACCCTTCTTGAAGACTGAAGTTTTTCTGAAATTCACAAAGGAAAAGGCTAAAGCAAAACCAATGATGTAATGGATGGTGACATTATTGGCATTGACATCTATAACCTAGGTGAGGCCTACTTGTCTGTCCCCTGTGGGATAATGGTGACATGCAGTGAACACTTATTTTGCATAACAAGAAATGATCTTAATATTTCTTTACAGAGCTCTGTTAGTAGATGTTTAGCTGCTATATGGAGCTGTATACAAGCATCTGGGAGAACACAGATGTTGTCCCAATGAGAATGCTAAAAGATCAAGGAACAGTTTAAAAAGTCCTTGTTACTCAGTCAATGTCAGGTGGGGAGCATACTTTCATTTTGTCTTTTACAAAAATAAAAGCAATTTTAAAGAACATTATTTAACATTGGGTGACCTGGATTATTGTAATTCTTTTGACTAAATTAGAGATTTAATAGACAATTTCTCATTTGTTAAGAGTAGTCAGTTTGGGGAAAATGGAAGGATTATTGTTACATCCAGACAAAAAGTTCCACAGTAGGTTAAGGGGAAAGTGAAGGTTGTTGTTCTGTGCATATAGGAATCACACTTCTATGTGATCAAACCTGGGGGACAGTGGTACAGGTGGCCTTTTATTTTTTTATCTACTATGTTTGCAGTTATAAGATAAAAGTGGAAAAGACAGAAAAGTAAATACCTGCACATATCGCAACTAACTTTACTGCAAACAGTGCTACAGCAGGGAAGCTCCTGGAGCTTGGAGTCAGTTTCTCTCTGAACTGAATATCAGAATCTAAATTCAGATCCATTTGCTGCTGTAGCAGTGAGGGAATTACTGTGTTAAATATGTCACGAAATGTTGCAGATAATGTGAGATTAAAATTCATAATGGCAACAAAAATCAAAATGACATTAATGAAAACACCATGCCTTCCATTTCAATCTCACCATGACCAAAGAATACAAAATTTTAAAAAATCCTTCTATTGGAATATATATAAGAAAATTATTTCTTATTTCAGTTATTTGAAAAGTCACATTACCACTTCCAAGAATCTCAAAGTAAATTATACATTTAAATAACAACACTTCAAATTTTATTTAGCAGCAATATGTTCTTTTAATAGCCTCTGATGAAGATATAGTTAAGATGAATTGGGAATCTGTTTATAATCATCTTGACACTAAAGAAGTATTAAAAAGTGCAGTAGCAATAACTTCATGCTGTGTGCATATGGGTGGCACCTTATGGATTAAAAATAAATGAGTTGGGGCTGCAGAGATGGCTCAGCCATTAAGAGCACTGTCTACTGTTCCAGAGGTCCTAAGTTCAATTCCTAGCAATCACATTGTGACTTCTAACCATCCATACTGGGGTTTGATGCACTCTTCTGGCATGTAGGCATACATGCAGATACAGTAATATATACATAAAATAAAGAAATAAAATCTTTTTAAAATAGAGTGAATGAATGAATGATGAATGAAAGAATTAATGAATGAATGAAAACAGGATAAACATTTAGGAATGTGAAAGAATGGGGCTTATTGGGGAATGTTGGAGGAGTATGAAGATTAGATATGCCAAATATACATTCTATGCATGTATACAATTTTCCAATATTGTTTTTTTAAGTATAATAATGAAGAAAAATAGTGAAACCCTAGATTCTACAGTATGGTAGGATCCTGAAATAAATCTCCGTAAGTCCAACTTTCTTTCTTTCTTTCTTTCTTTCTTTCTTTCTTTCTTTCTTTCTTTCTTTCTTTCTTTCTTTCTTTCTTTCTTTCTTCCTTCCTTCCTTCCTTCCTTCCTTCCTTCCTTCCTTTCTTTCTTTCTTTCTTTCTTTCTTTCTTTCTTTCTTTCTTTTTCCTTTCTTCCTTCCTCCCCTCTTTCCTTCTTTCTACCTAACTAAAATGGGTAGCTTAAAGAATGCCCAAGCTAAGATAATATAAGTCTATATTAAATTTGAATTTTCTCATGATGACATGGCCATTGCACTCACAAATTCTTAGCAGCTGTAACAGCATGCAAGAGACTTTTGTAAGATCAAGCTAACTAAAATCCAAACATGGTTAGGTTAGGAGCTTCTGAAGTCCCACCCTTTTCCGAGGACAATTATTAACAAATGACATTTATTGATGCCATTGCGAGGCTACCCATATTGAAGAATATGTCCTTATACCCCTGCATACACTTGCAGCACTGAGTAAGGTCAATGGGCTTAAAAATAAATGACATGAAGTTGTGAAAGAAAAGTACTGGGAAAATAGAGAAGAAATTGGAGAAGAAAGGAGAAGTGATGGATTTGATCAACAGATATATAAACATATGATATTCTCAAACAATAATTTCAATATGTAACTTTTATAATGAGAAATCCTTTTGCATAGTGGCATGTAAATTAAGGGATGTTATTTGACAGGGCAGCAAGACAGCTACTTGAGCATATAATTATATAATTTTATATACTTTTTTAAAACATAGAATAAAATAATACCATTAGCTCAGGATAAATATGCTATCCTAGATTTTTGAGGTGATAACTTTTTGGGCTTCCTTCATCCCCATAAGTAGACAAGTAGGTTCACATTTTATTTTTCATGAATGGAACTTGTAATTTCTTTCAAAAAGGCCCTAGGAAAATCCTTCAACAAATGGATTACAGAAGTATATCTTTTTCATAGCTAAATATTGGTTATAGATCACTTTTACAACATGCCAGATCATGTCTTTATTTTTGGTATTCTCTCCTATAAGGCTGATGAGTATTGTTCAAATTTGGCATGGTCATTCTGTGTCTTCTAAACCATTTTTTTGTTATCCTTATATAATAAAACCTGCAGAAGTAATAAACATAGTAAATTTGTGCTTCTACATAATTAGGTGATAAGCATCCTGTGATAGGTAGTTTTTACTCTCAACTTTGAGAAATTTGGAGTCAACATTTTTCTGTGAAAGGTTTAAGAAGCCATGATTCTTAAACTATGAGCTGACATTTTCCCTGAGTTGCTATTGTTAGGACATTTAGGCAGCAACAAGAAAAGTGACTAATAGCAAAAAACAAGCTACCAAAGAATTGGGTCACTGCTGTTCTTAGATTTTTGGAACTAGTTTTTGGGAAGAATGTGGAAAGATTTGGAATTGAGGACCAGAAACACTGAAAAAGACTGTAAGATGAACTCAATGCAGTATTCTGACAGGAGTATGGAAGTCCAGAGTTTATGTGAGAAATGATGTAGTTTCATGGGGTTTCAGAGAAGAATCCCTCTTCTACTAGGAAATTACCCAGAGGACTCTCCTGTCATATTCTTGTGAAGAATCTGCCTACATTCTGTCACCATTCTGGGAGCAGCATTTAGTTTATGTCATTGTTACTGTCTATCATTCTCATCCAGGTCTACAGTGAGGGACAGCAACAAAGTAAAAAATATATATATATTTTAAAAAATGGAGATTGGCTAAAGTGACTGCCACCAGCATAGAGAACTCTTTTGTCCTGTACTGGGACAATAGAAAATGTACACTAATTAAATAAATAAAATATCCAATAAAAAAAGAAAATGTACACTGTGGCAAGATTCAACCCATTGGGTTGCCCATGTTGGAAAAATCCAACTTGAAATTTGAAAGGAAAGAACATAAATCAGAAAGTGTTGAAAAGGTTTTCTGTTTGAAAACAAGTGCCTAGGGAGGTATCTCCCAAGGTTAGTAGGCAAGGTTCCCAGAGGCCAGTACAATTGAGCATGCCTGTTAGGGTAATTCTTGATGGGTTAACTGAAGTGGGAAGACCTACCCTCAACATGGGCAGCACCATATCAGAAAATGGGGTCCAGGCCAAATACAGAAGAAAACAAGCCTGAAACCAGCATTAGCCTGTATCTTCTTAATTATGGATTCAAATGGCCAGTTGCTTCAATCTCCACTTGTTATTATTTCTATGATATGGTTGTACCTTCAACTGGGAGCCAAAATCCTTTTGACTTTAAACCCACTTAAAAATACTATTCAGTCCCAACAAAGAGAAAGCCAACTAAAACATTCCATCCCTAATTGCATGCTCACCTAACAATCTCAGGGAAGATATAAATTTGAGTAAATAAATGAATCTGAAATAAAATCATCTTCTGAGATGGTAGTGTGGTGACAATGAGGATGGAGATATTTAGTATGTGCATCTGGATGAGTTAAAAAGTAGGATTCTTAGTCACATTATAAAAAAGAATTCATAGTAAAATATGGATGATCTTAATCCCATCTTTATTTGCAGTCATGTTGGGGTATAAAATGTATGTCACAAATGTACAATGTTAGAATGATTTGTAAATATTTAAGCAAAACAGATATTCATAGACTTAGATTAAGAGAACATGGAGGATTTTTTTTTCCAAGACAGGGTTTCTCTGTATAGCCCTGGCTGTCCTGGAACTCACTCTGTAGACCAGGACATGGAGGACATGTAAGCTGCCCTGGCTGTAAGTGGGAGGACATTATAGTGTGACAGTAATCCATGCAGCACTACAGCTTTTTAGCTTAAGGGGCAAAGAGTAAGATATTGGGGGGTGATATGCAAAGTAAGGTGCTCTAATGCACAACTAAATTTTGAATCTGAGTCTCCTGTACATAATTAACTGTTATACTTGGAAACAGATCTTATACCACATAGATGTTGGCACTAATTACCAGTACTACAAATAAGAAGTTTCAATGAAATTATTCTGTGTTCAGTGATGCTAAATTATATCCTCTTGAAGATTCAAGTATCATTTAGTGTGATAATCATATAATATCTTATGGAACTTGAGATATTTCTTATTGACTATATTATGCAGGGCTAATATTAATCCACTTACACAAGCATAAGTGGATCAACAAGCAAATCAAAGGCAAGTGAAAGAATGTGAATGAGCAAGGTGGGTGATTCAGGAGTAGGACCAGCAGCACATGCTTACCCTTTGCACTAATACTTCACGTACCAGGCTAGCATGAGCACACACACACACACACACACATCCCACAGTGCACACACATACACAAATCTACAGAGAAATACTATTGTAAATGAGGGGCCTACAAAGAAAATTATTAGGAGGAAAAATCTCACCATAACTTCAACAATGAATGAAAACTACCCAATGAGGTGAACAATTTATATAATAAAATATTTCAATAACAGAAGATAAAAAGCTTTCTTTTCTGAAAATACATTTTCCTCATAGAATATATTCCAATTACCATTCGCCTCCCTCCACTTCTCCCATTTTCTCCCCACCTCTACTTACATCCAAATCTACCCCCTTCTGTTTCTAATTAGAAAATAACAGACTTCTCAGTATAACAGTAAAATGTAACAAAACAAAATATACTAATATGATAGGATAAAACAAAACTATCATATCATATTTGGCTGATACAAATGGAGGAGCACAAAGGAGCTCAAGAGAAGGCAAAGAATCAGTGACCCACTTGTTTTCACACTCAGTAATCCCATAAAAACCACTAAACTGGCCCGGGCTACCTTGCCAGCAGAGTCGCCTGACACCCGCAAGGGCCCACACAGGATTCCCCACGGGATCCTAAGACCTCTGGTGAGTGGAACACCAATCCAATTCGGCCCCAATCCAATCGTGCGGAACCTGAGACTGCGGTACATAGGGAAGCAGACTACCCGGGCCTGACCTGGGGCACAAGCCCCTTCCGCTCCACTCAAGCCCAGGGCTACCTTGCCAGCAGAGTAGCCTGACACCCACAAGGGCCCACACAGGATTCCACAAGGGATCCTAAGACCTCTAGTGAGTGGAACACAACTTCTGCCAGGAGTCCGGTTCAAACACCAGATATCTGGGTACCTTCCCTGCAAGAAGAGAGCTTTCCTGCAGAGAATACTCTGCCCACTGAAACTAAGGAGAGTGCTACCCTCCCAGGTCTGTTTATAGAGGCTAACAGAGTCACCTGAAGACAAGCTCTTAACAGAGACAACTATAACAGCTAGCTTCAGAGATTACCAGATGGCGAAAGGCAAACGTAAGAATCCTACTAACAGAAATCAAGACCACTCACCATCATCAGAACGCAGCACTCCAACCCCACCTAGTCCTGGGCACCCCAACAAAACCGAAAATCTAGACCCATATTTAAAAACATTTCTCATGATGATGATAGAGGATATCAAGAAGGACTTTCATAAGTCACATAAAGAATTACAGGAGAGCACTGCTAAAGAGTTACAGGCCCTTAAAGAAAAGCAGGAAAACACAGCCAAACAGGTAGAAGTCCTTAAAGAAAAACAGGAAAACACATCCAAACAGGTAATGGAAATGAACAAAACTATACTAGAAGTAAAAAGGGAAGTAGACACAATAAAGAAAACCCAAAGCTAGGCAACGCTGGAGATAGAAACCCTAGGAAAGAGATCTGGAACCATAGATGCGAGCATCAGCAACAGAATACAAGAAATGGAAGAGAGAATCTCAGGTGCAGAAGATTGCATAGAGAACATCGACACAACAGTCAAAGAAAATACAAAATGCAAAAGGATCCTAACTCAAAACATCCAGGAAATCCAGGACACAATGAGAAGACCAAACCTATGGATAATAGGAATTGATGAGAATGAAGATTTTCAACTTAAAGGGCCAGCTAATATCTTCAACAAAATAATAGAAGAAAACTTCCCAAACATAAAGAAAGAGATGCCCATGATCATACAAGAAGCCTACAGAACTCCAAATAGACTGGACCAGAAAAGAAATTCCTCCCGACACATAATAATCAGAACAACAAATGCACTAAATAAAGATAGAATATTAAAAGCAGTAAGGGAGAAAGGTCAAGTAACATATAAAGGAAGGCCTATCAGAATTACACCAGACTTTTCACCAGAGACTATGAAAGCCAAAAGAGCCTGGACATATGTTATACAGACACTAAGAGAACACAAATGCCAGCCCAGGCTAATATAACCGGCCAAACTCTCAATTACCATAGATGGAGAAACCAAAGTATTCCACGACAAATCCAAATTCACACAATATCTTTCCACGAATCCAGCCCTTCAAAGGATAATAACAGAAAAGAAGCAATACAAGGACAGAAATCACGCCCTAGAACAAGCAAGAAAGTAATCCCTCAACAAACCAAAAAGAAGACAGCCACAAGAACAGAATGCCAACTCTAACAACAAAAATAAAAGGAAGCAACAATTACTTTTCCTTAATATCTCTTAATATCAATGGACTCAATTCCCCAATAAAAAGGCATAGACAAACAGACTGGCTACACAAACAGGACCCAACATTCTGCTGCTTACAGGAAACCCATCTCAGGGAAAAAGAAAGACACTACCTCAGAGTGAAAGGCTGGAAAACAATTTTCCAAGCAAATGGTCTGAAGAAACAAGCTGGAGTAGCCATTCTAATATCGGATTAATTCGACTTCCAACCCAAAGTTATCAAAAAAGACAAGGAGGGACACTTCATACTCATCAAAGGTAAAATCCTCCAAGAGGAACTCTCAATTCTGAATATCTATGCTCCAAATGCAAGGGCAGCCACATTCATTAAAGACACTTTAGTAAAGCTCAAAGCACACATTTTACCTCACACAAAAATAGTGGGAGACTTCAACACACCACTTTCCTCAATGGACAGATCGTGGAAACAGAAACTAAACAGGGACACAGTGAAACTAACAGAAGTTATGAAACAAATGGACCTGACAGATATCTACAGAACATTTTATCCTAAAACAAAAGGATATACCTTCTTCTCAGCACCTCACGGGACCTTCTCCAAAATTGACCATATAATTGGTCACAAAACAGGCCTCAACAGATACAAAAATATTGAAATTGTCCCATGTATCCTATCAGACCACCATGGCCTAAGACTGATCTTCAATAACAACATAAATAATGGAAAGCCAACATTCACGTGGAAACTGAACAACACTCTTCTCAATGATACCTTGGTCAAGGAAGGAATAAAGAAAGAAATTAAAGACTTTTTAGAGTTTAATGAAAATGAAGCCACAACGTACCCAAACCTTTGGGACACAATGAAAGCATTTCTAAGAGGGAAACTCATAGCTCTGAGTGCCTCCATGAAGAAACGGGAGAGAGCACATACTAGCAGCTTGACAACACATCTAAAAGCTCTAGAAAAAAAGGAAGCAAATTCACCCAAGAGGAGTAGACGGCAGGAAATAATCAAACTCAGGGGTGAAATCAACCAAGTGGAAACAAGAAGAACTATTCAAAGAATTAACCAAACGAGGAGTTGGTTCTTTGAGAAAATCAACAAGATAGATAAACTCTTAGCTAGATCCACTAAAGGGCACAGGGACAAAATCCTAATTAACAAAATCAGAAATGAAAAGGGAGACATAACAAAACACCATCAGATCCTTCTACAAAAGGTTATATTTAACAAAACTGGAAAACCTAGACGAAATGGACAAATTTCTGGACAGATACCAGGTACCAAAGTTGAATCAGGATCAAGTTGACTAGCTAAACAGTCCCATATCACCTAAAGAAATAGAAGCAGTTATTAATAGTCTCCCAGCCAAAAAAAGCCCAGGACCAGACGGGTTTAGTGCAAAGTTCTATAAGACCTTCAAAGAAGATCTGATTCAAGTTCTTCACAAACTATTTCACAAAATAGAAGTAGGAGGTACTCTACCCAACTCATTTTATGAAGCCACTATTACTCTGATACCTAAATCACAGAAAGACCCAACAAAGATAGAGAACTTCAGACCAATTTCTCTTATGAATATCGATGCAAAGATCCTCAATAAAATTCTTGCTAACCGAATCCAAGAACACATTAAAGCAATCATCCATCCTGACCAAGTAGGTTTTATTCCAGGGATGCAGGGATGGTTTAATATACGAAAATCCATCAATGTAATCCATTATATAAACAAACTCAATGACAAAAACCACATGATCATCTCGTTAGATGCAGAAAAAGCATTTGACAAGATCCAACACCCATTCATGATAAAAGTTCTGGAAAGATCAGGAATTCAAGGCCAATACCTAAACATGATAAAAGCAATCTACAGCAAACCAGTAGCCAACATCAAAGTAAATGGAGAGAAGCTGGAAGCAATCCCACTAAAATCAGGGACTAGACAAGGCTGCCCACTTTCTCCCTACCTTTTCAACATAGTACTTGAAGTATTAGCCAGAGCAATTCGACAACAAAAGGAGATCAAGGGGATACAAATTGGAAAGGAGGAAGTCAAAATATCACTTTTTGCACATGATATGATAGTGTATATATAAGTGACCCTAAAAATTCTACCAGAGAACTCCTAAACCTGATAAACAGCTTCGGTGAAGTAGCTGGATATAAGATAAACTCAAACAAGTCAATGGCCTTTCTCTATACAAAGAATAAACAGGCTGAGAAAGAAATTAGGGAAACAACACCCTTCTCAATAGTCACAAATAATATTAAATATCTCGGCGTGACTCTAACTAAGGAAGTGAAAGATCTGTATGATAAAAACTTCAAGTCTCTGAAGAAAGAAATTAAAGAAGATCTCAGAAGATGGAAAGATCTCCCATGCTCATGGATTGTCAGGATCAACATTGTAAAAATGGCTATCTTGCCAAAAGCAATCTACAGATTCAATGCAATCCCCATCAAAATTCCAACTCAATTCTTCAACGAATTAGAAGGAGCAATTTGCAAATTCATCTGGAATAACAAAAAACCTAGGATAGCAAAAACTCTTCTCAAGGATAAAAGAACCTCTGGTGGAATCACCATGCCTGACCTAAAGCTTTACTACAGAGCAATTGTGATAAAAACTGCATGGTACTGGTATAGAGACAGACAAGTAGACCAATGGAATAGAATTGAAGACCCAGAAATGAACCCACACACCTATGGTCACTTGATCTTTGACAAGGGAGCTAAAACCATCCAGTGGAAAAAAGACAGCATTTTCAACAATTGGTGCTGGCACAACTGGTTGTTATCATGTAGAAGAATTCTAATCGATCCATACTTATCTCCTTGTACTAAGGTCAAATCTAAGTGGATCAAGGAACTTCACTTAAAACCAGAGACACTGAAACTTATAGAGGAGAAAGTGGGGAAAAGCCTTGAAGATATGGGCACAGGGGAAAAATTCCTGAACAGAACAGCAATGGCTTGTGCTGTAAGATCGAGAATTGACAAATGGGACCTAATGAAACTCCAAAGATTCTGCAAGGCAAAAGACACTGTCAATAAGACAAAAAGACCACCAACAGATTGGGAAATGATCTTTACCTATCCTAAATCAGATAGGGGACTAATATCCAACATATATAAAGAACTCAAGAGGGTGGACTTCAGAAAATTAAATAACTCCATTAAAAAATGGGGCTCAGATATGAACAAAGAATTCTCACCTGAGGAATACTGAATGGCAGAGAAGCACCTGAAAAAATGTTCAACATCCTTAATCATCAGGGAAATGCAAATCAAAACAACCCTGAGATTCCACCCCACACCAGTCAGAATGGCTAAGATAAAAAATTCAGGTGACAGCAGATGCTGGCATGGATGTGGAGAAAGAGGAACACTCCTCCATTGTTGGTGGGATTGCAGGCTTGTACAACCACTCTGGAAATCAGTCTGGCGTTTCCTCAGAAAATTGGACATAGTACTACCGGAGGATCCAGTAATACCTCTCCTGGGCATATGTCCAGAAGATGCCCCAACTGGTAAGAAGGACACATGCTTCTCTATGTTTATAGCAGCCTTATTTATAATAGCCAGAAGCTTGAAAGAACCCAGATGCCCCTCAACAGAGGAATGGATACAGAAAATGTGGTACATCTACACAATGGAGTACTACTCAGCTATTAAAAAGAATGAATTTATGAAATTCCTAGCCAAATGGATGGACCTGGAGGGCATCATCCTGAGTGAGGTGACACATTCACAAAGGAACTCACTCAATATGTACTCACTGATAAGTGGATATTAGCCCCAAACCTAGGATACCCAAGATATAAGATACAATTTGCTAAACACATGAAACTCAAGAAGAATGAAGACTGAAGTGTGGACACTATGCCCCTCCTTAGAATTGGGAACAAAACACCCATGGAAGGAGTTGCAGAGACAAAGTTTGGAGCTGAGATGAAAGGATGGACTATGTAGAGACTGCCATATCCAGGGATCCACCCCATAATCAGCATCCAAACGCTGACACCATTGCATACACCAGCAA
This sequence comes from Mus musculus, assembly GCF_000001635.26. Classification (NCBI taxonomy): domain Eukaryota; kingdom Metazoa; phylum Chordata; class Mammalia; order Rodentia; family Muridae; genus Mus; species Mus musculus. Next base: position 80,628,044 of record NC_000069.6, read on the forward strand.
GGTTTTATCGAAAGGACCCAGATGTAGCTGTCTCTTGTGAGACTATGCCGGGGCCTAGCAAACACAGAAGTGGATGCTCACAGTCAGCTAATGGATGGATCACAGGGCTCCCAATGGAGGAGCTAGAGAAAGTACCCAAGAAGCTAAAGGGATCTGCAACCCTATAGGTGGAACAACATTATGAACTAACCAGTACTCCGGAGCTCTTGACTCTAGATGCATATGTATCAAAAGATAGCCTAGTCGGCCATCACTGGAAAGAGAGGCCCATTGGATAGGCAAACTTTATATGCCCCAGTACAGGGGAACGCCAGGGCCAAAAGGGGGAGTGGGTGGGTAGGGGAGTGGGGGAGGGTGGGTATGGGGGACTTTTGGTATAGCATTGGAAATGTAAATGAGCTAAATACCTAATAAAAATGGAAAAAAAAGAAGTTGTAAAATGAAAAAAAAAAACACTAAATTGGAAGCCATATATACACACAAAGGACCTGGTGCAGACCTATGGAGGCCCTGTGCTTGTTCTTTCAGTCTCTGTGAGTTCATTTGAACTTTAATCATGGAGATTTAGATGGCCTTGCTTTTTGGTGTTCTCCATTTCCTCTTTCTTCCTCCTCTTCTACAGGGTTCTCTGAATCATGAAGGGAGATATTTAATAGAGTCATCCCATTTAGGGCTAAGTATTCTGTGGTCTCTCACTCTTATCACAATGCCTAACTATAGATTTCTGTATTTGTTCCAATCTGCTGCAGGGGGAAGCTTCTCTGATGATGGCTGAGTAAGTCACTAATCTGGGCATCTGAGAGGAGAGAAGATTGTTGGAGAGAACTGGGTGGGAAGTTTCACCAAGATAGACATTTGGTATCTGAGTACAGGTAACCAGCCATGTGGCAGAATGTAGATTAAAATAAATGGGTTATCTTAAGTTATGATACCAGTCAGAGAAGAGCCTAGCTATATGGGCAAGGTATTTGTAAGTATATTTATAAATATATTTTGAATCTGAGTGTTATTTCTGGGAACATGCATCTGGGAGGAAGAACACGGCCTAACTTCAATAAGTTCATGCCAGGCAATTGTGTTTAAATTGCTCTGCCCTGAGAAAGTTCTGAGGAAGAACTATTCTGTCAGTATTTAGTATGACATTTTTGGCATTTATATATATGTTCTGATCATGGTTTCTGGACTCAAACAACCTTCCTTGAATCAGAGCTTTCTTTGTTATATTTATGTTTAAAAGTACAGTGAAACTGAAGTAAGTTTGTCTACAGCCTTAGACTACCAATCTTTCAGGTCCTTAAATCCAAAGTTCCACAAACACAGATCTGCATAGGTTAGCAATAGTTGATTGCTTGCTTTCTTTTTCTTTCTTTCTTTCTTTCATTTTTTTAAAATGGCAGTAGTATTTGGTTTTACCCTACATTCCCAGACTTTGTACCTTCTGGTTCTTGGTCAACCACACAATGTATGATATGTGTTAGATCTCCTGGAGCAAGCCTTAAGTCATATCTGATGTTGGTTGATTATTCCTACAAGCTCTGTGCCACCATTGACCTAGAATATCTTGTAGTCAGGACACCATTGCAGATAAAGGACTTGTGGCTGGCTTCATGTTACAGTTCTCTTTCTGGGGTGTGCATAGCATGTTCTTGTACCAACAATGCTGGAATATATGAGTGAAGGTTCTATATAGGTGTCAACTTGACCATTTCATGTTCAATGAGTTTTGTAGATTTTGGCTTCAGCAATGTGGCCTTGCTGTCAGTTTGTGGAGAGCAACCTGTTGTCCTAGCAACAGTCTGGATTGTTTGGGAATTCCTGTGGAATTCCCTTGGCCAACAACTCAATTAGATGTAAACCAGTCTTGATACTAGCAGCTTCATTTGGGACTCTATCCCTCCCATTATTTGGTGATTTCATTTAGATCTTTTTCATATATGCATGTACCCTAAGAAACTTCTATTGGGTTTTATTAGGTTTCTATATTATCCTTTGAAATGCCCTTATTTTAACTGTTTCTCTGTTACTTGTTCATCATCCCACTCCTCCCCACTTCCTACACTTAATCCTCCTGTTATAGCCATTCCCACTCATGCATAACTATCTATTCTATTTTCCTTTCCTAATATATTCTATCTGTAACTTCTAATCCCTTACTTTATACCTACCCTCCAAGGTTCTACAGAATATAGCTTGGTTATCATTGACATAACAGCTAATGTGGATGGAAAATATATTTTCATAAATTTTATTGATGCTTTGTGAATTTCACATCACACATTCCAATCCCATTTTCCAGTACTTCCATATCTTCTCTCCATCCTTGTAACTTGCCCCGCAAATAAAATAGTAATAATAAACCCTGTTTCACCTTGAAAGCTGTGATATAACATCATATATCACATAGTACACCCTTTAGCCTAAACAACTGTACTTGCAAATGTTCATTGCAATGAATCATCAGTATGGTTTGAGGCCCCTGGCTTCTGCTACACCATCAATACTGTATCCTCACCATGACTCCTCTCAGATATTTTGCTGTTTTCCAGAGTCACAGGGATCCCAAGGTTATATATCTGCAGGACTGGCACATTCATGGTTTCTAGAAGTTCATAGATAGAGTAGACGTTGGCATTGCCAGCTCAAAGCTATGGTTCTGGACCTGGGTGGTAGCTGAGTTGGTCAGCCTGCCAGCTCTCCTGCTCCCACACAATCAAAGCTAATCTCCGGCTAGCAGCAAGGTATGAGGAATACACTTGAAGGCTCACCTGTTAGTTTGTGGTGGTACCAGTTAGTTTGTGGTGAAGAAATGGGAGAGAAAGAAAAGCAGAGCTGTTTGTGTGGTATGAAAAAAGATGGCAGCAGTGAAGAGCAGCCTGATGTTAGAGGCCTGCACAGCCACCTGATGCCATGGTCATGTCCAACGGCTGCAATGAGTTGACCTCACACCTTACCTGGGTCACTCAGGAGAGCTGGCCCTGGTGGTGTGAGCTCCAGAACATTGGCCAGACTCCTCACTGGGATAAAAAGATGTCTAATGTTCATAAACTGGCACTGTTAGCATTTTTATGATGGATTTTTTTTTTTTGCTTCTTAAACCAAACTATAACCAACTGAGACTAGATTCTATGCATTATTGATCTTATATCTTCACTTCCAGTGGCTGTATTTACAATAAGCAGACATTGATTATTGTTTGTGGTCATTGTTATGAATGACTAAATTCTTTTTATATTGTAGCAAAACCTTTTACTATGCAGAAAGGCCAAAAGGTAAAACTGAAAGTGAACATTTAGTTATATTCAGCCTTATGTCCAATAATATCTGGATTACAATATGAGCAATCATTTTGACTAATCATGCAAAAATAGTGCTAGCATTCCATTTAAATTAGCTAAAATTTGCATTAGCTCACATTAAATGATATGCATAGCTGATGTTGTACTAGTTGATAACATTAGGGATAAAATATTCATTCCAAAGACCATAATCAGCATTATAACTGTCAAAAGTAAATGAGTAATTGCTGACATATTTAGTGGGAATCTCTGTGGCTTTGTGATGGCCCCATCTGGCCAGATATATTCTTAGCCAAGAATCAGCTTTTGTATTAGTCAGTGTTCTCTAGAGTCACAGAACTTATGGATAGTCTCTGTATAGAAAGGGAATGTGTTATGATGACTTACAGTCTGTAGTCCAACTCTCCAACAATGGTCAGCTGTGAATGGGAAGTCCAAGGACCTAGTAGTTTCTCTATACCACATGGCTAGTAGATTCCAACAGATGTACTGGCAAGTAAAGGAATGCAGGTGAAGAAGAACAAACCCTCCATCTTCCAATGTCCTTATGTAGGTCTCCAGCAGTAGGTGTGGCCCAGATTAAAGATGTGTACCACCAAGCCTGGATCTGAGACTTGTTTTGTCCCAGGCTGACCTTGAACTCAGAAATCTCCCTTTCTTAGTCTTCTGGGATTAAAGGTGTATACTACCTTGCCTGGGCCTAAGCTTTTAAAAGTCACTATACCTCAAGAACTCCATACCAACATCCAGGTTAGAAAATTGTGTCTCCCAGCCTCAAGATCTGAATCAGAGGTGAGACCTCCAATTCTGGATTGGAATTCATTCCATATTCATTCATTAGAACTTCTCAAAGAAAAATCTTCTCTCTGCATCTCAAAACCCAATTTGCCCAAGGAGAAATATGGAGGTAACTATAAAGAAAGATGATACGTTTAAAATAGATATGTATTTTCATCAAATTAAAAAGCTGCAGAGAAAAGGTGTAAGGAAATCTAACATCCAATAACCAATACAAATTATAGACCATTTTAAAAGAATTCAAATGAAGGCATGCTGTGTGGGTAGACAAATCTATTCCAACAGGTCAAAGGCTAATAAGCAAAATCCCAATGTCATGGATGGGCTATCACACTATAGTTGTTAGTTAGGGATGTCCTTGAGATTGTCAAAACAATATAGGTGACCGCTGCAGCTGTTGGTTGTTCACTAGAAGTAGATGGTAGCACTGTAATGCTGAAGATGCCCAATGGACATAGGTCATAGAGACACCAAACTGGAACTGGGCTGAAGGCTATCAGGCAGCTTGTTGAAGAGAACTTCAATTCATGGTCATACTGATCCAAGGATATTGTGTTCAACAAAACCAACCAGCCAGGCATGATGAACTATAGGTACCATAATGACAACAATTTTATCAAAACGGAAAACTACTTTGATTGGGTTTGATGCTATGCCAAGAGAGAATATTCAACCTTAGTCTTTAAACACAGTCAAACACCTATAAGAGGAGAGATCATAGGCCCTAGTGTAATTTTTTGTTAAGTACCCACAATGAGAATGTCAGATTGTTTGCTAAGTAACTATGCTTATGTCCATCCAACAATATTGTTGTCAGCTTTGGACAGAGAAACTTTTTTTTTTTTTGCAATTTTCAGAGTAACTGTAGCAACTCATAACTGGTCAATGAACTGATGGTAAAAGAAAAAAAAAGATCACTGTCCAGTCCATCTATAAATCAAGGCAAAAGTCATGCCCTTATAACCTTAGGGAGCATCACTTAAAAATGAGCAGGAGGAACTGGAGAACCAGAGGAAGGAGGATGAATTGTAGTACTCTTAATTCTGGGCTTTTTGCAGTCTTAACTTCACAGCAATTTGGATCACGTGTATCAGATTTGTACAACATTGGGGCCAGAGTCATCCTGTCCTGGCAGGGCCTGGGTGAACTTTGTGGGGTTTCACTCCTCTCTGAACATTTATACATAGTTAATGGCCCATGGGGAAAGGAATAGGATTTTTTTTAGAGGGATATAGCTACTGACAAGGTACTCATGCTATAAAATATAACCTTAATAAACTCAGTGCAACACATGAGTATTAACATGACAGTAGAAAAGGGTCTACGTAGGAAGAGGAAGCAAGGAGGAAAGAACAAAGGGTAACAGGAGGCAGGTGAACATGATACGAATACAGTGTGTAAATGTATGAAATGGCATAATTAATTCTCTTATATGCAATTAATGTACTCTAATAAAAATCATTTAAAAATAAAGAAGTCATGGAATCTCTTTTGTGCTTGTTCTTGGGTAAAAGCTACAAAAGTATATTTTTAATCTAAGAAATGTCCAGGCTAGAATCCCCCCATTCCAATGCAAACCGAATAGTTCCAAAAATTTCTGAATGTTTATGATCTCAAGATTGTAGCTATGGTGCTCACAGAGGCCTAAGGCCATTAGCAGCATGTGGTCTTCAAGAAGATGGACAGCAGCATCCTCTTGGGCAGCAGCAGTGATAGGGTGCTGGATGAGGTCCTGACAGACCCACAGGAATGGATGGAAAACTATTGCCACCTAACGCACATCATGTACCAACCTGAAGGATGTTAAAAACTATTCTTTTCAGTGTGGACATTCATGTGAGTTTTGTAGTAGATACTGTTAAGGTCTTCCATTCAATTGCATCTTTTTGCAGTAAGTACAAGAAAGAGGTTTTATCTACTGACTATTGTGCCAAAAATGCAAGTCTCATTACACAAATTTTAATCATGTTACCTAATCTTGAAAAGTTCTTTAGACCTTCATGAGAAAGTTTGGAAAAGACTGACAATTTCTTTGGATTTATAAAAATTATATTTTTTCTGAAAAGGGTAAAAAAGAATTATCCTTTGGGTGAAGGTAAGGGTAATGTGGAAGGTACTGGTACTGGATTTTTGTATTGCATATCCCTGAAGGTTTCCTTGAAAAACAAAGAAAATGAGGTTTGTTTTTTGTTTGTTTGTTTGTTGTTGTTTTGGGGGGTTGTTTTTTCTTTGTTTATTTTTGTTTTTTGTTTTTTTGTTTTGTTTTGTTTTTTTGGTTACAAAGGCCAGAAACACAAGAGGACAGGAAAAGAAATGGAAAAAAAATGCCCATCATGGCTGAATATAGACTGGGTCAGGGAACAGGGTTGTCACAAATGAATATACCCAACATCCTGGATTAGAGTTGTTAGCAGAATGTGGAGGGAGATACACCAGCTCGAATGGCCAGATTTAAGATGTGTAAGCTAACCAGAGAGGCCTCATGCAACAGCAGAGAGGCCGATCTGGGTCACTCGAAAGGAGTCAACATAAGTTATTTGGAGGCCCATGGTGGTACAGAAAAATGGCCAATTCCGAATGATCTCTATTTCCACTGGTACTACTAATCTTCTGAAAACTGAACTGTCAGGAAAGAAATGGTTTTGTATTCCAGCTGATTCTTTCAGTTTAATACTTTTCATAAATATCTACGTTTGATTATCAAGTAATTGAAATATACAAGGGTACCTAGAATGTTTTTTCCAGGATTAATTTACATTGAGGAGATTCTATAGAAATTTTAGTGGTATAGTGTGAAATGATTTATTTTATTTTATGTTTTCTTTTTTCCTTTATTGAAAATGTATTTTCCACAAAATTATTGTTTTTCCCTGTCCACTTTCATTCTCAGCACTGAGACCCCATCTAGCCTAGACCTATGCAGTGTTTGTGTGTGCAGTTCCAGTCTCATAGAGGGTGGTTCTGCAGGTCAAGGGGTGGGTGGGAAAGAATAATAGAGGTACACTAAGAGAAAAGTACAAGCAAGGTTTTAAGAAAGAATTAAGGGTGTATTGTTTACACACATAAAGGTTGGGTATGCAAAGATTTGAAGGAATCATGGAAAGAGAAGTTCCTCTGTGCCAGTAAGGCAATAGATTATCTATTTATCTGAGAGACAAGGATGAATGGACTATAGGGATATAGGGTATGAAGCAAGAGTTGCAGTCTCTGGTGAATGAAGTGGAAGTAGAAGAAAGGCCCCTATAGGCAGCGGGTAATGGGCTGAGAATGAGAACAGAGACATCCTCAGTCAGGAGGTGGAGCTGATCCTAAGACCTCTGTGAACCTTCCCCTCCTGAGGAGAGCTTGCCTGCAGAGAGTGCTCTGACCCCTGGGACGCAGGAGAGAGCTGGACTCCCAGGAGTGCTGACAAAAGCTAACAGAATCACAGGAGACTCAAGTTCCAACCAGAGATAGTTAGAATACTAACACCAGAGATTACCAGATGGTGAAAGTTGAACTTCAGAATCTTACTAACAGAAACCAAGACCACTCAGCATCATCAGAACTCAGTACTCCCACCACAGCAAGTCCTTGGATACCCCAAAATACTGGAAAAGCAAGATTCAGATTTAAAATCATATCTCATGATACTGGTAGAGAATATTAAGAAGGAAATTAACAATTCACTTAAAGAAATATAGGAGAACACTGTTAAACAGGTAGATGTCCTTAAAGAGGAAACACAAAATCCCTTAAAGAATTACAGGAAAAAAAAATAAGGTAAAGGAATTGAAAAAAACCATCCAAGATCTAAAAATGGAAGTAGAAACAATAAAGAAAACCAAAGGGGGGGCAGCTCTGGAGATAGAAATCCTAGGAAAGAAATAAGGAACCGTAGATTCGAGCATCAGCAACAGAATACAAGAGATGGAAGAGAGAATCCCAGGTGCAGAAGATTCCATAGAAAAGATGGACACAACTATCAAAGAAAATGCAAAATGCAAAAAGATTCTAACTCAAAACATCCAGGAAATTCAGGACAAATTTTGAAGACCAAACCTAAGAATAATAGATATAGATGAGAATGAAGATTTTCAAATTAAAGGGCCAGTAAATATCTCCAACAAAATTATAGAAGAAAACTTCCCTAACCTAAAGAAAGAGATGCCTATGAACATACAAGAAGCCTACAGAACTCCAAATAGACTGGACCAGAAAAGAAATTCCTCCTGACACATAATAATCAGAACAACAAACACACTAAATAAAGATAGAATATTAAAAATAGTAAGGGAGAAAGGTCAAGTAACATATAAAGGCAGGCCTATCAAAATTACACCAGACTTTTCACCAGAGACTATGAAAGCCAGAAGATCCTGAAAAGATATTGTACAGACCCTAAGAGAACACAAATGCCAGCCATGGCTACTATATCCAGCAAGATTCTCAATTACCATAGATGGAGAAACCAAAGTATTCCATGACAAAACCAAATTCACACAATATCTTTCAATGAAGCCAATCATTCAAAGGATAATAAAGGGAAAACTCCAGCATGAAGTTGGAAATTATGCCCTAGAAAAAACAAGAAAGTAATCCTTCAACAAACCTAAAAAGAAGATAGCTGCAAGAAAAGAATCCCAACTCAAACAACAAAAATAACAGGAAGCAAAAATTATTTTTCCTTAATATCTCTTAATATCAATGGTCTCAATTAGGTAATAAAAAGACATAGATTAACAGACTGGCTCCATAAACAGGACAACATTTTGCTGCATACCGGAAACCCAACTCAGGGACAAAGACAGACACTACCTCAGAATAAAAGGCTGGAAAACAATTTTCCAAGCAAATAGTCAGAAGAAAAAAGTTGGAGTAGCCATTCTATTATCAAATAAAATCAACTTCCAATCCAAAGTTATCAATAAAGATAAGAAGGGGCACTTCATACTCATTAAAGATAAAATCTACCACTATGAACTCTCCATTCTGATTATCTATGTTCCAAATGCAATGGCAGCCACATTCATTAAAGAAACTTTAGTAAAGCTCAAAGCACACATTGCACCTCACACAATAATAGTGGGAGACTTCAACACCCCACTCTCACCAATGGACAGATCCTGGAAACAGAAAATAAACAGAGACACAGTGAAACAAAAGAAGTTATGAAACAAATGGATTTATCAGATATCTACAGAACATTTTATCCTAAAACAATAGGATATACCTTCTTCTCAGCACCTCATGGTACCTTCTCCAAAATTGACCATATTATTGGTCACAAAACAGGCCACAACAGGTACAAAAATATTGAAGTAATCCCATGCATCCTAGCAGATCACCATGGACAAAGGCTGATCTTCAATAACAGCATAAATAATAGAAATCCAACATTCATGTGGAAGTTGAACAACACTCTACTTAATGATAACTTGGTCAAGGAAGAAATAAAGAAATTAAAGACTTTTAGAGTTTAATTAAAATGAAATCAAAGGATACCCAACTTATGGGACACAAGGAAAGCAGTCCTAAGAGAAAAACTCATAACACCAAGTGCCGCCAAAAAGAAATTAGAGAGCATACACTAGCAGCAAGCTCTAGAACAAAAGGAAGCAAATTCACCCAAGAGGAGTATACAGCAGGAAATGATCAAACTCAGGGCTGAAATCAACCAAGTAGAAACAAAAAGAACAATACAAAGAATCAACCAAACCAGGAGCTGGTTCTTTGAGAAAATCAACAACATAGATAAACCCTCAGCCAGACTAAGTAGAGGGCACAGGAACCATATCCCAACTGACAAATCAGAAATGAAAAGGGAGACATAACAACAGAACCTGAGGAAATCCAAAACATCATCAGATCCTACTGCAAAAGACTATACTCAACAAAACTGGAAAAACTGGATGAAATGGACAGCTTCCTAGACAGATACTAGGTACCAAAGTTCAATCAGGATCACATTAAAAATATAAACAGTTTCATATCCCCTAAAGAAAGAGAAGCCATCATTAATCCAAACCAAAAAAAAAGCTCAGGAGCAGATGTGTTTAGTGCAGAGTAGTATCAGATCTTCAAAGAAGACCTAATTCCACTTCTCCTCAAACTATTCCACAAAATACTATCAGAAGGTACTCTACCCAATTCATTCTCTGAAGCCACAATTACTCTGATACCTAAACCCCACAAAGACCCAACAAAGAAAGAGAACTTCATACCAATTTTCCTTATAAATATCAATGCAAAAATACTCAATAAAATTCTCAGAAACCGAATCTAAGAACACATCAAAATGATCATCCATCATGATCAAGTAGGCTTAATTCCAGAGATACAGGGATGGTTTAATATACAGAAAACCATCAATGTAATACACTATATAAACAAACTCAAAAACAAATCCACATGATCATCTCATTAGATGCCAAGAAAACATTTGACAAAATCCAACACCCATTCATGATAAAAATCTTGGAAAGATCAGGAATGCAAGGCCCATGCCTAAACATATAAAAGCAATATACAGCAAACCAGTAGCCAACATCAAACTAAATGGAGAGAAACTTGAAGCAATCCCACTAACATCAGGGACTAGACAAGGATGCCCACTTTCTCCCTACCTATTTAATATAATACTTGAAGTCCTAGCTACAGCAATTCGACAACACAAGGATATCAAAGGAATAAAAATTGGAAAGTAAGAAGTCAAAATATCACTATTTGCAGATGATATGATAGTATATATAAGTGACCCTAAAAATTCCACCAGACAACTCCTAAACCTGATAAACAACTTCAGTGCAGTAGCTGGATATAAAATTATCTCAAACAAATTAGTGGCCTTTCTCTACACAAAGGATAAACAGGCTGAGAAAGAAATTAGGGAAATAACACCCTTCTCAATAGTCACAAATAATATAAAATACCTTGGTGTGACTCTAACTAAGCAAGTGAAAGATCTGTATGTTAAGAACTTCAAGTCTCTGAAGGAAGAAATGAAGGAAGATCTCAGAAGATGGAAAGATCTCCCATGCTCATGGATTGGCAGGATTAATATAGTAAAAGTGGATATCTTGCTGAAAGCAATCTACAGATTCAATGCAATCCCCATCAAAATTCAAATTCAATTCTTCACAGAGTTAGAAAGGACAATTTACAAATTCATCTGGAATATCAAAAAACCTAGGAAAGCAAAAACTATTCTCAACAATAAAAGAACCTCTGGTAGAATCACTATGCCTGACCTCAAGCTGTACTACAGAGCAATTGTGATTAAAAACTGCATGGTACTGGTATAGCAACAGACAGGTAGATGAATGGAATAGAACTGAAGACCCAGAAATGAACCCACACACCTATGGTCACTTGATCTTCGACAAGGGAGCTAAAACCATCCAGTGAGGACAAAAGAGAGTATTTTCAGCAAATGGTGCTGGCACAACTGGCTGTTATCATGTAGAAGATTTCGAATTGATCCATTCTTTTCTCCTTGCACAAAACTTAAGTCTAAGTGGATCAAGAAACTCTACATAAAACCAGAGACACTGAAACTTATAGAGGAGAAAGTGGGGAAAAGCCTAGAAGCTATGGGCACAGGTGAAAATGACTTGTGCTGTAACATCAAAAATTGACAATTAGAACCTCATAAAATTGCAAAGCTTCTCTAAGACAAAAGACACTGTCAATAAGACAAAGACGCAACCAACAGATTGGGAAAGTATCTTTACCAATTCTAATTCAGATAGGGGACTAATATCCAATATATACAAAGAGCTCAAGAAGCTGGACTCCAGAAAACCAAATAACCCTATTGAAAACTGTGTACAGCACTAAACAAAGAATTCTAAATTTAGGAATATCAAATGGCTGAGAATCACCTGAAAAAATGTTCAACATCCTTAATCATCAGGGAAATGCAAATCAAAACAACCCTGAGATTCTACCTCACAACAGTCAGAATGTCTATGATCAAATTTCAAGTGACAGCAGATGCTGGTGAGGATATGGAGAAAGAGGAACACTCCTCTATTGCTGGTGGGATTGCAATATGGTATAACCACTTTGGAAATCAGTCTGGAAGTTCCTCAGAAAATTGGACATAGTACCACAGGAAGATCCAGCAATACCTTTCCTGGGCATATACCCAGAAGATGTTCCAACTTGTAATAAGGACACATACTCCACTATGTTCATAGCAACCTTATTTATAATAGCCAGAAGTTGGAAATAATCTAGATGTTTCTCAACAGAGTAATGGATGTGGTACATTTACACAATAGAGTACTTCTCAGCTAATAAAAACAACGAATTCATGGAATTCTTAGGCAAATGGATGGATTTGGAAGATATCATCCCAAGTGAGTTAACCCAATCACAAAAGAACACACATGATGTGCACTCACTGATAAGTGGCCCAGAAACTCAGAATGCCCAAGATATAATTTGCAAACACATGAAAATTAAGAAGGAAGACCAAAGTGTGGATACTTCGTTCCTTCCTAGAATGGTGAACAAAATACCCATGGAAAGAGTTACAGAGACAAACTTCAGACCTGAGACAGAAGGAAGGACCATCCAGAGACTGCCCCATCCAGGGATCCATCCCATAAACAATGACCAAACCCAGATACTATTGCATATGTCAACAAGATTTTGCTGACAGGACCCTGATATAGGTATCTTTTGTGAGGCTATGCCAGCGCCTGGCAAATACAGAAGTGGATGCTCACAGTCATCTATTTGATGGAACACAGGACCCCCCCAATGAAGGAGCTATAGAAAGTACCCAAGGAGCTGAAGGGGTCTGCAACCCTATAGAAGAAACAACAATATGAACTAACCAGTATCCCAGAGCTCATGTCTCTAGCTGTATATGAAGCAGAGGATGTCCTAGTTGGCCTTCAATAGGAGGAGAGGCCCTTCCTCTTGAAAAGATTATATGCCCCAGTACTGGGGAATGCCTGGGCCAGGAAGTGGGGATGGGTGGGTTGGGGAGCAGGGTGTGGGGCAGGGTATAGTGGATTTTCAGAGAGGAAACTAGGAAAGGGGATAGCTTTTGAAATGTAAATGAAGAAAATATCTAATAAAAAAAAAGAATTGTAATGGTGGGCAGGAGAGAGAGTAAAACTTGGCTATTTGATATGCAGGCGGAGTGGTTTCTTGATTTCCAGGTATTGTATTGCTAGTTTTAGGTGGCTGACACTATTCTTGTTTTTTTCTTTTACTGTTTCTAGCTTAATACTTAATCAGTCAATGAAGAAACCATGATGGGCCATTTTGATATTTTGACTCAGGAATAATTTGTCATATAACATTGTTTCATGATTTTTGTGTCTCTTTCTTTACTTCATTACTTTTCTTTCTCTGCACATCTTTTCATCCATTTATTATATCCTACCTTTGAGAGACCTATCATGTAGCCCAGCCTATCCTGAAGCTCATGATACAGCTGAGACCTTGAATTCTGGATCTTCCTGTTTTCTCCTTCTGTGTTCTATCTTCACCCCCCATAAACTTCTTTTTGAAACCCAACTCTTCTAAGTGACTTAGCTATTTTTTGACAGAATTGGTTCAAATTAGACTGTAAGATTCCCAGAGGTCCACTGCATAATATGACCCTTTCTGCTTTCTTGTGGTTGCAGTCAAATCGAACCTCATGAGTTTTGACAGGGTTTGCTCTGCTCACCCTGACAGGTTTTTACATTCAGCATACAAAGCCCACTTGTTTGACTAAAATAGCAGCCTTGTCTTTTTCTCCCAGTCCTTGTGGGCTGATTTATGCCTTATTGCATGTTAATACCTGTATAATGCCTTCATGAGCTATTGCAGGGAACAAAGTAAATCAAACCTCAGTGGAAGGAGCCATAATCAAGAGGAAAAAGATTACAATTGTTCTTTCATGTACTCAGAAGGACTGACTAATCCCTTGATTGGGTTCATCAGCAAAGCAGAGACAAGAATGTCATGGGAGTAATTTGTCTTTCTCTAAATGAGCTAAATGAGAGACAGACAGACAGACAGACAGACAGACAGAGAGACAGAGAGACAGAGACATTGACAGAGAGAGAATAAGCATACATACTTGCATTGGACTCTTTTTTTTAATTAGGTATTTTCTTCATTTACATTTCAAATGCTATCCCAAAAGTCCCCCACCCGCTCCCCCACCCACCCATTCCCACTTCTTGGCCCTGGTGTTCCCCTGTACTAAGGCATATAAAATTTGCAAGACCAAGGGGCCTCTCTTCCCAATGATGGCCAACTAGGCCATCTTCTGCTACATATGCAGCTAGAGACACATGCTCTGGGGGGTACTGGTTAGTTCATATTGTTCTACCTACAGGGTCACATACTCCTTTAGCTCCTTGGGTACTTTCTCTAGCTCCTCCATTGGGAGCCCTGTGATCCATCCAATAGCTGACTGTGAGCATCCACTTCTGTGTTTGCTAGGCCCCGGCCTAGTCTCACAAGAGACAGCTATATCTGGGACCTTTCAGCAAAATCTTGCTAGTGTATGCAATGGTGTCAGCGTTTGGAAGCTGATTATGGGGTGGATCCCTGGATATGGCAGTCTCTAGATGGTTCATTCTTTCGTCACAGCTCCAAACTTTGTCTCTGTAACTCCTTCCATGGGTGTTTTGTTCCCAATTCTAAGAAGGGGCACAGTGTCCCCACTTTGGTATTCATTCTTCTTGAGTTTCATGCATTTAGCAAATTGTATCTTATATCTTGGGTATCCTATGTTGTGGGCTAATATCCACTTATCAGTGAGTACATATTGTGTGAGTTCCTTTGTGATTATGTTACCTCACTCAGAATGATGCCCTCCAGGTCCATCCATTTGCCTAGGAATTTCATAAATTCATTCTTTTTAATAGCTGAGTAGTACTTCATTGTGTAAATGTACCACATTTTCTGTATCCATTCCTCTGTTGAGGGACATCTGGGTTCTTTCCAGCTTCTGGCTATTATAAATAAGGCTGCTATGAACATAGTGGAGCATGTGTCCTTCTTACCTGTTGGGACATCTTCTGGATATATGCCCAGGAGAGGTATTGCTGGATCCTCCGGTAGTACTATGTCCAATTTTCTAAGGAACCACCAGACTGATTTCCAGAGTGGTTGTACAAGCTTGCAATCCCACCAACAATGGAGGAGTGTTCCTCTTTCTCCACATCCTCGCCAGCATCTGCTGTTACCTGAATTTTTTATCTTAGCCATTCTGACTGGTGTGAGGTGGAATCTCAGTGTTGTTTTGATTTGCATTTCCTTGATGATTAAGGATGTTGAACATTTTTTCAGGTGCTTCTCTGCCATTTGGTATTCCTCAGGTGAGAATTCTTTGTTCAGTTCTGAGCTCCATTTTTTAATGGGGTTATTTGTCTGGAGTCCACCTTCTTGAGTTCCTTATATATATTGGATATTAGTCCCCTATCTGATTTAGGATAGGTAAAGATACTTTCCCAATCTGTTGGTGGTCTTTTTGTCTTATTGATGGTGTCTTTTGCCTTGCAGAAGCTTTGCAGTTTCATGAGGTCCCATTTGTCAATTCTCATTCTTACTGAGCAAGCCATTGCTGTTCTATTCAGGAATTTTTCCCTTGTGCCCATATCTTCAAGGCTTTTCCCCACTTTCTCCTCTATAAGTTTCAGTGTCTCTGGTTTTATGTGAAGTTCCTTGATCCACTTATATTTGACCTTAGTACAAGGGGATAGGAATGGATTGATTCGCATCTGAATCCAAGAACACATTAAAGCAATCATCCATCCTGACCAAGTAGGTTTCATTCCAGGGATGCGGGGATGGTTCAATATACGGAAATCCATCAACGTAATCTAGTATATAAACAAACTCAAAGACAAAAACCACATGATCATCTCGTTAAGAGCAGAAAAAGCATTTGACAAGACCCAAAACCCATTCATGATAAAAGTCTTGGAAAGATCAGGAATTCAAGGCCCATACCTAAACATGATAAAAGCAATCTACAGTAAACCATTAGCCAACATCAAAGTAAATGGTGAGAAGCTTGAAGCAATCCCTCTAAAATCAGGGACTAGACAAGATTGTCCACTCTCTCCATACCTATTCAACATTGTACTTGAAGTCCTATCCAGAACAATTCGACAACAAAAGGGGAACAAGGGGATACAAATTGGAAAAGATAAAGTCAAAATATCACTATTTGCAGATGATATGATAGTATATATAAATGACCCTAAAAATTCCACTAGAGAACTCCTAAACCTGATAAACAGCTTCAGTGAAGTAGCTGGATATAAAATTAACTCAAACAAGTCAAAGGCCATTCTCTACACCAAGAATAAACAGGCTGAGAAAGAAATTAGGGAAACAATACCCTTCTCAATAGTCACAAATAATATTAAATATCTCGGCGTGACTCTAACTAAGGAAGTGAAAGATCTGTATGATAAAAACTTCAAGTCTCTGAAGAAAGAAATTAAAGAAGATCTCAGAAGATGGAAAGATCTCCCATGCTCATGGATTGGCAGGATCAGCATTGTAAAAATGGCTATCTTGCCAAAAGCAATCTACAGATTCAATGCAATCCCCATCAAAATTCCAACTCAATTCTTCAACGAATTAGAAGGAGCAATTTGCAAATTCATCTGGAATAACAAACAACCTAGGATAGCAAAAAGTCTTCTCAAGGATAAAAGAACCTCTGGTGGAATCACCATGCCTGACCTAAAGCTTTACTACAGAGCAATTCTGATAAAAACTGCATGGTACTGGTATAGTGACAGACAAGTAGACCAATGGAACAGAATTGAAGACCCAGAAATGAACCCACTCACCTATGGTCACTTGATCTTTGACAAGGGAGTTAATTCCAGATTCTTAAAGATATTTCTCATTTTTAAGTAGTTCCCACAGTTCTTTAATTCTTTAATTCTCATACCATTTGCTCAGATATAATGATTCTTTTTTTCTGAATTCTAAATTTTCTTTTTATATTAGACATGGGATTTCTACATGACACCCTTATACATATAATTTTGGGGGAAAAGACATATCAGGCATTTTTAATATTCAACCATTTTCATTTCAGCTAACTTGCATATCTTTCTCTTTATTTCTTTTCCTTAAAAAAAAATTCCAAATATATCCATGTTAAGCTATATCATGTTGTCCAGGAAGATGCTTTCTCTCACTTTTTCTTCTTCTCCACATTTACTCTTTGTGTATTAATATGGACAGTTCTACTGGTCAAATTCAAAATCACTGTTGTCTTCCCTTTGCTCAAACTTACAGATAATTTTATTCTAGAAGGAAAATGAGACAGCAGATAAAACAAACAGGAGAAGATAGGAGCGAAAAGAAGAAAGAAGAGTGGGTAGGAGATGGGAGTGAGAAGGGAAGGGGAAGAGAAGAAAAGAGAGGGAAGGAAAAGGCAGGAGAAGAGAGGAGGGTCGTACAGAGTGGTACCCGTTTTTCCTTTGTACCATAAGAAATCTAGCTATTTTAAGAACTTTCTTCACAGAATGAAGGATTTCACTTATCTTTTATAAAATCACTTTAGCTGAGGACACTGCATTCAGTTCGTTTAAAAATGTTTTTCAAAGGCCATTCTCACAAGTAACTTCTGTGTTGCATTTTTTTTTATCCTTTATGCATTTCTGCCTAGTGAGCTTCGAGTGAAAGTTGTTTTAACTGAACACAGAATAAGAATTTGAGTCACCCAGACAGCCTTTCTCCTCTTCTCTGCAGGAGTTCTTTCCTGACCTGTTTCCAGGCAACAGGCATCCTTAAATTGTACTTTAATTTTTGCCGTCATGCACTGATAACTTAAACCTGGAAACCATATTTCAAAGGATACATTTGTTGTTTTTTATATTTAATGATGTTTCCCATAGTGGATCTGAAACATCATTGCATTATAGCTTTTTTTTTCTCATGATATGACTTTGAATGAGTGTTAGATGTTTTCCCTTTACAATCAAAATGTAAATCAAGAAAACATTAAATGATACAACAAAAACTCTCATCTGCTACCCTTCAGTTTAGATTATACAGTGAATTTCTTTCTTACTTTTGTGTATATGATTTTATGTGATATGTATGGTATGTATGAGTGTGTATGTATTAAATGAAGTTAAGCCCTTTTAATTCATCTGTATAAAACTCCAATTCCTATCTCCTCTGTTTTACTTGGTTTCTTGTAAGTGTACTGTAGCATAAGAATATTTCATGTACTTAAGTCTGCTCAAAATTACACATAATAGTTTAATAAGAATTATTAATATCTTTAAAAAGAATGTGGACATTTATGCTTTTATAACTAAAATGGACGCTTTCTTCTTCTCTGATGTAAAATGATATAAAAATCATAATAGCAATTTTAGACGGTTCCTTATTGTCTTAGTACATGAAGAACAATTTGCAAACAAATGAAAAGGGAAACTATCGGGACTGTTTAAGTTGCAGACAGATCAAAGTAAATCAGCTACCTTTATTTTCTTTCCATTTTAGAAGTTTTTAAAAGCTATGTGGCCATGTAAATTATATTGGAATTAATGGCTTCATAAAATATTATGCATATGAAAACAAAAGGAGTTAATAAGTTATCCCAATAGAACACTATATAAGAACGAATGGGATTAATTTAATCTACATGTTAGAATTGTTGAGAGTAAACATATATTTTACAGTTACTTTTATACAAGAATATATGATGCTATTTTTATGTAATTCATGCATGCTCACTTTGTACTTACAGTTGGTGATACTAACATATATAAACTTTTTTTTAAGGAATGGAAAGTGAACTGGGATCTTCATTTCTGCTGGTTGGTATACATAGACGGCTGGCAGAGAATGTAACCAGCAGCTCTGAACCTTGTAAGCAACAATATCACCTTGCAAGGCAAAATACATGGCTGTTAGAGGAATACCCAACTGCTGTTTGAGTAATTTTTGAGAACTGTTTCATAAAAAGGAAATAGTGTCTGGAATTATAAACCTGCAAAATATCATAGGTGAGGAAGAAGAGGTCATAGGTCCTGGAGGTGAGACTTATTATTATTGTATTGTCAAAATACATGCTGACAAATTGTATTGTAAATATTCATGTTTGCATTTATAGACAACTTCTATTCTCAGCTTTTACTATGGACACCTCTCTTTACAGTGATCAGCAGCTAATACTGAGTCTCATGGTCACTTAAGAGGCTACCTTTTAACACTTCACCTAAATAGAAGCCCTCAAATACTCATGGACAATTTTACAGTAAAGAGTCTAAAGAATTTAAGACCCAGATGACAGGAAGAAGAGCTGTGAAACACTATATTTTGGGCATTCACATGGGCATTGCAATGATGAACAGAGAGCACTTATTGCTGTTTGACTAGGCCTGTACAAGACAGCGCTTGTCAACTGTCAGTCATGGATGAGAAAAGAAAATCATGGGAACTTAATCTTCTCTGGGGCACTATTGGTTATTGATGGCTGCTGGTTGAAACTGGAGACATCCTCTTCAGTTGTGTTGCCTCTGGTGAGCCTGCCCTGCTCCAAAAGATAATTCCACATCCATGCTTCTATGGGCAGTTCCAGTTAACTCAGAAGGTCATAAAACAAACAAACAAACAAACAAACAAACAAACAAACAAAAACCAGGAGTGTGAGAGAGATACTTGTACAGAGAAGAGAAATAGTTGAATGGTTGGGAGGGGGAGAGAATAATCAGAATGAAGTGTGTGTGTGTGTGTGTGTGTGTGTGTGTGTGCAATGTAGTAAAAGAATGTTTTTAATAAAAGAAAAGAAACCACAAAGTGTTCCAACAAGGACAGTTCACTCTTTCTCTTCTCATATAGGAGCATAGCATTTGGAGGAAACAAAGTTTGACATCTATTTGGCAATAAAGCCTGGAATCTGAAGAAGACGAAGCAAAAGTCATGAGTGGGCTGAGGTCCATGACAATGGAGACTGGTTAAATGTTTCCTTCCAAGGATGCTGCTGTTGCCATCCAAGGCTTCTACCTGCCCTTCCTCAAAAGCAACCAAGGAAAGAACACTAAGGAGCCACTGAGAACTAAGAGGTTTTGTTCAGATCATGTGTACCACAATGAGAGTGTACCTAAACAAAACTACTTTAATACATCCTGGGACGGTGTGTTCACCAAATCTGGCTTTAGACACTTGAACTGCAATTGTGAATGTTGTTCATTAGTGCTGCTTCCTACAAGAAATAACACAAAACAAGAAAAAAACTCAAAAGTAATCCTAACAATGAAAGAATATTGATAGAAGAGATACCTTTGAGTTTGTTCTTTTTCTCCAGTGGATTTAGCTGACACATTTATTTTTTCTCTCACAAGTTTAATTTTTGTACGTTTTTTTTGAATCTCTGAAATATCAACAGTCAAGAATTATAGGATATTCCATTTTTTCATTAATCTTTGTTCCCATAATCACACCCACTATAATAGTTCATCCATCAGTGTACAGTCTACTTCTCCAGTGAGTGTATGAAAGTCTTCCATGGTGTCCACTTGTTGAATTGTAATAAATGCAGTAAATGCATATGCTTTTGCTTCCTCCAAAAATATGTATGCCTCCTTCTGTAATCTGGCAATGACCTTTACTGCTTCAAACAAAATACTGAGCTTGCTATTTTGTTTCCATAGACCAGAGCAGGGCAGAAAGGAATCACACTCAATCTAGAGACTGGAGAGTCAAACTAAACTGTGAAATGGGTCAGTTTTCAAAAAAAAAAATGTGAGTTTCACAACAATCAGTCATAAAACATTCAGAAACCTGAACTTTCAATTGAACATTTGTTGAGTCATTCACAATATGGATGTCTACTGGCTCTACTAATTTTTAAGGGACACTTTGGGAGATTTATATATATATATATTTTAAATTAAAACCTATACTGCCTCGCTCCAAACTATTCCAAGAATTACCTAATTACTTTTCAAAATCATGCCTCTCTTTTCCTCAGTTGTTATTGTTTTACACACACACAAACACACACACACACACACACACACACAAGTATATACTTTATAGATTGATTATATTAGATAACCAAGTAGGGGCTCATCAACAATTTCTCAACATCATTACCTGCCTAATAATTCTTCGTATAGAAACAGGGCCCTGTGAGATTCTGCACTCCTAAATTATTAGCACGTGTATTGGAATTGTACCTGTTCAGTTCTTGTTTAAGCAACCATACCCTTTAGGCATGATGGTGTAGCTTCTCCATCATTTCTGGAAAACACAATATCACAGCATATTTCCTTGGCCGTCTAGCTCTATCAATCTCCTTTCCCAAGCCTCATGTTTAGGAGTTGTGTTGTAGACGAACCAACTGGAGCTAGCCAGCTATGATCACTTTTTCTCTACATTTTGGCAAGTTATGGCTTTCTGTAATTGTCTCAATTTTCTGCAAAGGGGAAATTCTTTGATGGCAAGCTACATTTATCTGTGGGTATAATGATAACTATATTAGAAAACAGAAAATATGCTGTTTTAATAAAAGTAGCAGTAGTAGGTTGTTCAGGTAGAAATTATCTATCAGTTGCAGAAACAGGAATGGCTTGGATGCAGGTTCAAATTCCCAGCAGGTATTCTATGACTAGAAGGTCAAAGGTCTCCCAAGGACCTGACTCCAGCACATACTGTTATAAATTCCATTTTAAAATGATTCATTTAAATGTTTGCTGGTCAACTTCAAACCCTGGATGCTAGAGAATAATAAGTATATCCTGTTTTGGCTCTGAGAATCTCATTGGCACCAAAAGCATTTCTCAAGTCCCACAGCAAGGAGTGACTACCTCAAAATCTACACCAATAATTGAATATGAAAATCATGGAATTGGCAGAGATTAGCTGGCATGTAAGCCACAAAACTTATCAACTCCTCTGTATTCTGAAAATAAAGGTTCTAGTTATAATTTGACCTCTGATTTAGAGTCCTTGTCCCCAAGGCCATGCTGCTGAGAGGTGAAAGGTCTTTTCAGAGGGGTGGTCTTATTTAGCCCCTACTTCTGCCCAGTTCTTTGCTTGCTGGCTATGATATAGAGGGTCGCTATTCAGCATATGCTTCTCCTCCCTTGTTGTTTTAGGATGATTTAGGATGACATAAATGGGGCTAATTGTTCATGGACTGGAATCTCTGAAAGTGTGAGTTCTTCTCTGAGAGTTTCTTTTAATGATTAATTATCCCAGCATTCTGGATAGTGACAGAAGCTGACATTGCTTACTTTATCCCCTGATTTTTAATATGTATGGTCCACATAATTTAAAAATAGGGCACTTTTTTAGTTGCTTACAGTATAAAATAGAGTATATTAATAACTCCACAGACAACATGCAAATGAAAATCTTGTTTTTCAGTAGTGCACTAAGGTAATATTTATATCTGTTTAAAATCAAGCACCATTATAGAAAGAAGAAAACCACATGTTTAAAAAAAATCATGTTAACTCTGTGATGTTGTGACAAGACCCCTGAGCTAACAGCTTAAAAAGAAAAAATAATATGTTATCTCATAGTTTCAAAGGTTTTAGTCAATGGATGCTTGCCCATTGCCTTTGACTCTGTGGTGAGGGAGAACCGCATTGCAATGAAACCATCATGGGAAGTACCACTTACTTCCTGTTGGCCAAGAGGCACAGAGAGTCAGAAGAAAAAGCCAAGGTCATAAAACCAGTTTCTACATCATAAACCACAGTCATCATGACCTCCATAGGGATTCACTCCTGAGCTTTCTCTCACTTTTCAAAACTGCCATAAACCAGAGACTAAACCTTCAGGACATGAGCTCTGGAGAGAACATTAAGATCAAATGATAAAACCACTATATTGATACATTGATAGTCAAAATGTGGGAAGCCGCAAACGCCATTACAAGATGGCGCTGGTTTCTTTAAGCCGACGCCCATGATTATGGGTAAACAACCAATGTGCTCATGTGCTTAAGAGTTTTTTTACCAAGTCACTGCCTGGCCCGATGCATATTAATGAGGTACTGGTAGCATAACCAATCAGGTATGGACACGTCACTCCTAGGCCTATATAAGCAGCACCATTTCTGGGCTCTGGGTCTTCCTCTTCATGCTGAAGCTAGCATAATAAAGCATTGCTGCAGAAGGATCCAGTTGTCCGCATGTGTTCTTGCTGGCGAGATGATAGTGCACAGGACATCAAAACATTTTCAATGTATAGATAAATGCTGTTTATAGTTTTCAAAAGTATAATGGGTTATAATTGAATTAAATCAGTAATGTTCACTTTAAGTAAATATATGTTCAAAGACAGATGAGAAGTATTTCATAATGATGTTTCTTATGTGTGTAAAATAAAGACACTGATGCATCTTGAAGCTTGCTCCGTAACTCCAAGGCCTGGTTTCCTACCTTGCACTTCTAGGTCATTTGTATAGAGCAATGCTTCGCAAACTTTCCTGTACACACAAGCATCTGGAAGCCTGCTCAAACATGGATGCTTATCCGAAAAAGGTCCAGGGATGAACTGATGCTACACCTTCATAGACCATGCTTGGTCAAAATGATGGGCCTTCTGTTCCCATTAGATATCTAAACTCAGTGATCAAAATGTAGAGCTGGTAACGTAGAAACATAAAACTGATAGCATGTAGGTATAGAAAAGAACTTAGAAGGAAATATTATAGGACAAGGGAATAGTCACTTTAAGTTATTTGAACCTTGTTTCCTATTCTGAAGTTTGTGTGGAGAAAGGGCAGAACACCGATTTACACCTAAACTGAGGAATGATTGACAGGAATGTCAGTTATTGAGGAACTTATCATTCAAATATTAAAAGTCATTTTATGCTTTCTCCCACTGAACATGCATCATGAACTTTAACATCAACTTCAAACTTGCTCAGTTATGCTATGGAGACTAATGTAAAGATGATTTGTGAAGTGTCTATCTCTATGAAAATAAGACTGGTTTATAAAAGATGAGTGCCGCTTGATTTTGGTTTTCCTTCGGATTTGCTGCTGTGCGTTTTCTCTGCTTGTGCCTGAGAAGAGAAGGAATGCAGGGCATACTTCCCAGGTACTTGACTGATAATCACCAGTTGTTTTCTTTTCTTTTCATTTGCAGGTCATGGTACCATGCCTAAGCCCTGTGGCTTTGTTTCCTATAATAGAGGTCGTGCAGTTTCAGCTCCACATGATTCTTTGGAAATCCTGTGAGGAGGAAAGCTGTAGTTTGTTTTTCCTGCCAAGTTATGTTAGGATATTCCATTGTGTACTGGCATTTGAGTGGGAAACCTAGAAGATGAATGTGTTCCGAAGGCGTGGATTTCAAATCCCACTCGACTTAGAAATGTTCTGCCGAGCTGAGAGCATTATTGACTTGAGCAGTTCTAAAATGGCTCCCTGCTATGCACTGTGCTTTGTGGTGCTTTGTCTTTCTCAACCACCTAGTAAAATGTGCTTTGTTTGATAGTAAAGATATATTAAAATGACCTTTTGGTCCTGCAGAAACCAAGTGAGCCATTTCTGAGGCCAGGAACAACCATTTAACTACCTAAATTACCTGGTACCTTCTGTTTAACCTCTTCCCTGGGGCAGAGGTCTTAAATGAATCCTATGCTTTCTTCTTTTGCTTTACTTTTTAATATTAAGTTTTTTGTTTGGCTTTGATTTGAGTTTGGTGTGACATGAAAAGGTTTCCGATCTCTCTTTTTATTTCTTTTCTATACACTGATTGCTTTATTGGGCAATTATAGCATGCATTCAATATTTCTAAACATACAAATAAATATGCAAAATAAGATTAGAATCAAATGGAGGTAAGAAAGGAGATACTTAGTTCAAAACCTATTGGCAACTCTATATCCCAGTGTAACATGAACACGGGATAGATGATAATTTAATTTATAATGATTAAATTTGTTTGTTAACACAACTGGATTAAGAAACACTTAGAATAGTGTAGCACGCCTGCAGGTATATCTGTGAGGGCATTTCAGAAACAGATCATATGGGCTCTGAATTAATGCATTAATGACCATCTTTGTGTGTTCATAAGTCAATTGTATTCGTGTGAGCCATTTGGAAGCCAGAGGGTCTAGATGGATTTGGAAGCCTAGAGTCTAGGTGGATGAAGCTGATCGGAAAGCTATAGGAGGATGCTCTTGGTTTTCATTTACAATTTTTTCTGCTTTGTGCTCCTATGAGATCAGAGCCTGCACTGGCACACACCTGTTAAAATCATTTCTTTCTCAAGTGGTAGTGCCAAGGTACCAAAGAGGAATTCCTCTAAAACCACAAGCCAGGAGAAAGCTTTCCCAATTAAATGACTTCTTTCAGATATTCAATTACAGATACACAAAAGTATCTAGTAGAGGGGGATTGCAGACGTCTCAGCCACCTAGGTTTTAAAGACAAAATTAAATCCAAACAAGTATATAACCAAAGTAAGAAATGTACAGTCTACTCAACATTCAAAGAGAAAGTTTCTTGTACCGAATGGTGGTGATGTGGTATGAACTACCAGAACAAAAGTTAATATAAATTAGAAGGAAGCAGCAGAGCAATAATGATAGCATCTACAAATGGGCAGGAACTCATTTTATATTTGTTTTAGTAAAAAATTACTCAGTGTTAAGGTTTGTGTATGTCCTTTCAAAAATTCAGATGTCATTAATAAAACAAAACTAGGAAGTGGGGTGTTTGAGGGGCCATTGGAACATGAAAATTCCAATCTCATGAACAGACACAAATAGCCCCTACAATGGATTTGATGTGCGTAGCTTTTCCTGGTTTACTCTCCTGCATTCTATAATGAAAGAAGGCAAGAAGAGATAGCAAACATTGAAAGTTTGGTTTATAGATCTTAGCCTCTGAACTTGTAAGTAACACACTTCTGTTCTTTATAAATTATACAGTTTAAAGCATTTTCTTATAGTAACACAATATAGACTAATATGTACACAGGTAAATAAGATTAAGATTAAGATTTAGAAACTTCTCAGACAAGCTGTGCAAAAGCCATGTAGCAGTCAGAATCAAGAGCATGGGCCAATAACAATTTGGTACAGTGATTAATATGGATAGAAGGAAGATGGGTGCTGTTCGTTAAGGCAATGGGAAAGTGACCAAAACACAAACTAAAGGTCTTCCAAAGTGGGCAGGACATCACCAGATCTATCACTAGCTCAGAATGTCTTGAGAGAACAGGCTCGGGGAAGAGGAGAAAAGTTTTAGGAAAATGACCTGAGATGTTCCCGAGCCTCGGTGTTCATGACTGAGACTGGCTCTGTCCACTGCATTCAAAGGCAACAGCAGTTGGATACTATAGCTGCTGCTCTGATGGACCCAGGTTGGTCCCACCCAAAGCATACAGTTAAGTGTCTGGACTCCCTAAAGCCTTGCAAGTGGAGGGTTCCAGATTCTGGTCTCTCATTCCATACCTCACACATAGTGTCCCATGGTGGCACAAGGAGTGAAAGATTTAGCTCTGTCTGCATGATGGGTTCTTTTAAATGACATAGAATATTTGCCTCTTCTTCGTTTTTATGCTGTATGACTTGCCTATCCATGTCCTACCACTTTATTTTGAAGTCCTGTCAGCCATTTGACTTTATAGGCACAGAGCTGAAGGGAAATTTGCTTCAAGATGAATCACAGTGATTCTTAACCATATATTCAGATGGAACTTTGGAGTTAAACTCTAAATGTGATGGTGTAGTAAGTAAAGTCTTTTCAGGGTTTGGGAATAGAATAACTTACATGTAGACTCTCTCTCTCTCTCTCTCTCTCTCTCTCTCTCTCTGTAATTCTAATGTGTCAAAAAATCTTATGTTTTGTTTTGTATGTGGTAGTATTAAAAGGGAGGATTTAAGAGATTTGGAGTTCATGAAGTAACTTTTTCATGGAATTCAGTGCTTTTGCACTAGGCTCTAACCGAAGGGATTTATCTTCTTCTACCTTTCCACATCCTGCCTTATGAGGATGCGGCTTTCATGGGAACATCTTGCAAACAGATACCAGATTGCAGTGATAGATACCATCCCCATTATCCTCTCTAGTCTGCCATACAAAACTGTAAGAAAAGTGCATGTCTATTCTTTATAAATTACTCAGTTCAGGCATTTTATTATGAAAGCATAAAGAGATAGGGAATTTAGTAAAGTGCCTAAAGAATACTTTTTGAGACTTTTAGTTCTGTTTCTCTGTGAAATATTTTCTTTATATTACTGTAATAAACAGTGTTTAAATCTTGAGGCAATAATCAGGTCTAGATAAAAGATTTATACGATGAAGACTTGGTTCTCAGTATAGCTCTGGAAAGTGGTGGGACCTGTAAATAGTAGAGCTTATTAGAAGGAAGTTAAAAAGTCTAAGTGTGTCTTCCAAGGAGAGTATGGGACTTTAGATATGTCTGCCTCATTTGTTCCAGGCTTGTGTGAAGTGAGTGATTTCCTCCTCCATACACTCCTGCCCTGGTAAGTTGCCTTGACTCCTCAGAGCTACTCAGCAATCAACGGAACCTCTCATAATATGAGCCAAAGTAACCATTTTTTAAATTCTAGAGGGTGCATGGGAGGTGCTCTGCTCAATGCAGAAGTGTAACCCACAGCCAAGAGACACCAGCTCATGTGCGTTAGTATAGCTATGTAAATGCCCTGAAATAATAAGCATTGGGGAGAGTGTAGAGAAGGTGGACCATGTATACTACTGGCTTTGATGTAAATTGAGAACAACATTACAGAAAAAAAGTATGGCGAGTTCCCTCCTTCTACACACACACACACACACACAGAGAGAGAGAGATAGATAGAGAGAGAGAGAGAGAGAGAGAGAGAGAGAGAGAGAGAGATCAGCCATACTATCCAGCAGCCCTTCTTTTAAGTATGTGTGTCAAAATGATGCAGTGATGTCTGCACTCCTATGACACACCTGCCCTTTTGATGGTAGGCAGGGTATTCCAGCCCAAATGGATGAGGAAAGTCTTATGCATAGCTATATGTGGTGACACACACACACCTTTAATTCCAGATCAGGCCATCCTCAAAGTTGTAGCTATTTTGATATGGGCATCATCCCTGTGAGGCTTTCCTTAACTACCACTCCACCTACTCCACTCCCACAGAAAGTAAAGAAAGAAAGAAAGAAAGAAAGAAAGAAAGAGAAAGGAGAGGAGAGGAGAGGAGAGGAGAGGAAAGGAAAGGAAAGGAGAAAGGAAAGAAAGAAAGAAGAGGGAAGAGAGAGGGGGAGAAGGAAGGAGGGAAAGAAGGAAGGAAGGAAGGTAGGAAGGAAGGAAGGAAGGAAGGAAGGAAGGAAGGAAGGAAGAAAAAAAGAAGGAAGGAAGGAAGGAAGGAAGAAAGAAAGAAAGAAAGAAAGAAAGAAAGAAAGAAAGAAAGAAAGAAAGAAAGAAAGAAAGGAAGGAAGGAAGGAAGGAAGGAAGGAAGAAAGGGAGGGGAAGAAACTGGTGTGTGGATACACACATGTGCACTCATGCACAAAGGAATATTATTTTCAAGGTTCATAGCTTGCTAGTTGTAAGGACAGAAGGCACTTAAGTAAGAACAAAAGCACCACCTGAACTCACAAGTGAAAGGAAATACCATGACTAGAAACATGAAAATGTTCTCTGGGGTAAAGCCTCTTCTTATAAAAGTACTCACGTGGTCTTCTTCCCCTCCTGCTTCACTCTGTGTCTCAGCGATCTTACTTTGCTTCCAGTCCTTTTTAGAAAGCAAAGATTTTGTTTGAGCCTTATACTAAATATAGGTGGCATAATATTTAATTACTACTAAATCAATATTATGCATTTACATCTAATTAGAGTGCAAGAATTGGAACTTTGAGGAGAAAAAGACCCTCAGGTTACTGAGGAATTTAAATAATCTGCAAAAAAATGGCAAGCTCTTTTGTCTGACTTTCTTGTTAAGGTAAAAAAAATTAAATTTTAAAGTCTTAGGCAGGAAGGATGATGTGGTAGTTAAAAGCACTTGCTACTCTTCCAGAATACCCAAGTTTGGTTTCAAGCACTCATAGGGTATGGCTTACAGTAACTCCAGCTCCAGAGGATCTTGCCTTCAGGGCACTCCAATACATCACACACACACACACACACACACACACACACACACACACACACACACATACACACACACACACACACACACACACACACACACACACACACACACACACACGTACAGTGTTTTCAAAAATTTGCCTAAACTTAAATACCATGGATTATAGTCACAAAGGTCAACATGTTACCAGTGGTTGCAGTCTGGGCTAAGTGTTTTCTAGTTCTTGGTTTCTTATTCAAACAACTGAAGAAATAAGGACTCGAATAAAATAGATTTTTAGAAAGTAAGCAATAAGCTATTTAAGGCAAAGCAGCAGTGATACTGCAGACCATAGAAGCATGCACAATCACGTAATTGACACTGTTTAAGGGACCTGGACACTGTCAGTGCTTCCCTTTAAAAGTGGGAGAGAAATTTGGTTCCCATGGAGTGCAGCATGGGCAATTTTCTACACAGGCAAATAGATTAGGCTATTCATTCCATTTTTTTGCTGTACATGTATCTTCCCATAACACCTCTGACTTTCATCATACGAATACTCAATTATACATAAGTATAAAATGGTAAATACGAGTTACCCAATAAAAGTTACTGGAAGATAACAGTTTTGTTATAACGAAGATGCACCCAAAACCACTTTAACACCAATCAACCCTTCTGTTCCTCATCCCTTGAATGGGTTATGGAATTCACTTAAAACTGTAAAATGTGATTGTTTCCAAGGGCATAGTGCCTTCTAACGTTGTATACTTGAGATAGTAGTATACGAAGCCCAAAATGGGTAGAAGGGTTAGGGCTTTCTGAGGTTACTATGTGTATGACTTGAAGAGATTTGCCTCTGTGTGTGTGTTGTGGTGTGTGTGTGTGTGTGTGTGTGTGTGTGTGTGTGTGTGTGTGTGTGTGTGTATGTGTATGTGTGTGTGTGTGTGTGTGTGTGTGGTGTGGTGTTTGTGGGTGTTGTGTGTGTGTGTGGTGTGTATGAATCCAAGTGAAGGATATAGAACGTTCTGCTCTTTATTACAAGAGTAGGTGAATGAATAACCCCCAGCCAAATGAGGGTCCCAGGCTAAACTGTCCTCTATTCTTGCCTGTTGTATTTTTAACGCCATAGTCAAAGTTGTAATTCTGTATTGTTATAATGCTTTTGTAGTTGATCATCTTGGTTTCTTTCAGCTTACCTCCAGAACAACTAGAAGAGCAAAAGACAGTTTGGCACTTTCCTTAGCTACAGAAGATCAGATTCTTTCAAGCACCATTGTCAGGCAACAGCAATGGTGTACCATAAACGAATTACTTCCTAGTGCTTTCCACTTGCTTATTTGTGATCTTCTGAGAAGTCAGAGCAGATGTTTGACTCTGCCTACGTAATGAGGCTTCCTATATTTGAAGCAGACTATTACCATCAATTAACTGTGGAATGTTAACACTTGTAACCGTAATGCACAGATAGACCCAATTTTCAACTGCTGGAATTTAAAAACAAACAAGAATCCCTGTGTGCCCAGAATATAAAATGAAGCTGGGGGCATCTGCTTTGGGCAGTAGATTATTGGTAGTTTTGTAAGACTGGAGTCTAATAATCTTAAGATGGAAGCTACATTCCTAATCACACTGCTTTATTCTCTAGCATGATGCCCAAGTATCTTTATCTTATGGAGAAACTTGCCACTCATCAGTCCATTCTTTCCCAGATATAACAAGGCAAAGGTAAGATAACTGCTTTCCTCAAGCCCCACCAACTCCTCCAAGGATGCATGATCTCCTGTCCAGTGGAGTATGTAGGATACACTCCACAAAAGCACCAGCACCTACGCCTATTTCAAATATGTTCTCACTTACTACTGAGGAGAGAGGTAAGCTCTTCAAGTGTAAGGTTTTTTCCCCAGACACCAAGACACTGTCTGGAACACACCAGTTACCAATAATTCTTTTTTTTCCATTTTTATTAGGTATTTAGCTCATTTACATTTCCAATGCTATACCAAAAGTCCCCATAAACCCCCCCACTCCCCTACCCACCCACTCCCCCTCTTTGGCCCTGGCATTCCCCTGTACTGGGGCATATAAAGTTTGCAAGTCCAATGGGCCTCTCTTTGCAGTGATGGCCGACTAGGCCATCTTTTGATACATATGCAGCTAGAGACAAGAGCTCTGGGGTACTGCTTAGTTCATATTGTTGTTCCACCTATAGGGTTGCAGTCCCCTTTAGTTCCTTGGGTGCTTTCTCTAGTTCCTCCATTGGGGGCCCTGTGATCCATTCAATAGCTGACTGTGAGCATCCACTTCTGTGTTTGCTAGGTCCTGGCATAGTCTCACAAGAGACAGCTATATCTGGGTCCTTTCAGCAAAATCTTGCTAGTGTATGCAATGGTGTCAGCGTTTGGAAGCTGATCATGGGATGGATCTCTGGATATGGCAATCACTAGATGGTCCATCCTTTCGTCACACTTCCAAATTTTGTCTCTGTAACTCCTTCCATGGGTGTTTTGTTTCCTATTCTAAGAAGGGGCAAAGTGTCCACACTTTGGTCTTCGTTCTCTTGGGTTTAATGTTTTTTAGCAAATTATATCTTATATCTTGGGTATCCTAAGTTTCTGGGCTAATATCCACTTATCAGTGAGTACATATTGTGAGAGTTCCTTTGTGATTGGGTTACCTCACTCAGGATGATGCCCTCCAGGTCCATCCATTTGCCTAGGAATTTCATAAATTCATTCTTTTTAATAGCTGAGTAGTACTCCATTGTGTAAATGTACCACATTTTTTGTATGCATTCCTCTGTTGAGGGGCATCTGGGTTCTTTACAGCTTCTGGCTATTATAAATAAGGCTGCTGTGAATATAGTGGAGCATGTGTCCTTCTTATCGGTTGGGGCATCTTCTGGATTTATGCCCAGAAGAGGTATTGCTGGATCTTCCGGTACTACTATGTCCAATTTTCTGAGGAACCGCCAGACTGATTTCCAGAGTGGTTGTACAAGCTTACCAATAATTCTTAATAGCATCTTTTTAAGACATTTATTAATTTAAAGACAGCGTCTCACTTCAGTTCAGGCTGGCGTCATATCCACGACCCCCGCCCCCTGCCTCAGCTTCTTTGATTAGGGATTTTACAAGTGTATACACACACACACACACACACACACACACACACACACATCATTTAACTCCAGCATTATCTTCAAGCTATCCTAATATTTATGATCGATCAATTCATGTCATATGGGCCTTTTCACACTTAAAAGTTTTGTGTGATAGTTGGTTTTCCAAGTCTGCAGGCTTGCTGATTGGCTGGTTGCTTTTCTTCCCAACCTTGGGATTCCATTAGCAGATGAGTCCTGGTCTGTAAAAACATGCCTATGTAGAGCATTAATGAAGGCCACAGATACTAAGTCTTAAAGCCTCCCCTTCGTCAAAAATGATGAGTGCTAAATATGAGATGACTCTTTTAAATTATCACTGCCTTATTTTTAGCAGTAAGAACACTAACATGTAGAGTGGTCAGAGTCATCACACACAACTAAGACGGATCTAAAATTCACACTTTGTTGCTAGCTTTCTATCTTAGTCAATTTGAACATCCCTATTTGTATGTGGTAATATTCTATATCTCTACAGAATAGAGACTTGTGAGAAGATGAAACTGTTCTGTCATTTGCTGAAATACTTCTGGGCTTTGCTCTATTCCATGCTTCTGGCAAGTTTTGATTCCTTGACAGGATGGTCCAACTGTAGGAAAG
Organism: Mus musculus; assembly: GCF_000001635.26. Classification (NCBI taxonomy): domain Eukaryota; kingdom Metazoa; phylum Chordata; class Mammalia; order Rodentia; family Muridae; genus Mus; species Mus musculus. The sequence continues at coordinate 80,660,915 of NC_000069.6, forward strand.
TAATTGCCCCTCTACCTGATTCTGTAATTAGAGAATAACTCAATTTGGTTTCTGCATTATTGTTTTGTTGACTTAAGTTTTCAGTGAAGCGCTTCACTTGAGAAAATACCTCCATTAGATTTTATGTAGGCAAGCCTGTGTGAGCACTTTCTTGATTGCTATTTGATTTGGGAGGACACAGCCCATTGTGAGTGGTTCTCCTCCTAGACTGGAGGTCCTGGGCTGTTGAAGAAACTAAGAAAGCTGGGAATAGCCAGATTCTAAGCAGCCTTTCTCTTTGGCTTCTGCTAATCTCATTTCCTAACCCCTACAGAAGGGGCAGAGGAGGTGTCCCCTACTTTAAGTTTCTGCCCTGACATTTCTCAGAGATTGGGTGTGACCTGAGAGTTGGAAGCTGTAACAAACCCTTTCCTCCTCATCTTGTTTTTTTTTTTTTTTTTTTTTTTTTTTTTGTCACAGCGTTTTATCCAAGCAGTAGAAACCTGACTAATTGCAATAACTATTCTTGGTTTTTGATTTGGCTATATTTGGAATTAACTAAATCTAAAGTGGCCAGGTACCCATCTGAGGGACTGTTATCTTCAATTGGTGGGAGGAACTACTTTGAGGTGAGAGAATCCACCTGTCATCTAGGCTACACCTCCTGGTGGCAGCCCAGGCAAGGATGAAGGGAGCCTTCACTCTTTGTCTGCTTGCCCATGCTTTCATTGATAAGTATATTTCCTTCACTAGCATTAGTGCCCACTTCTTTGGAATTATGGTGCACATTTTTTTGGATAATTTGGAATAAAACCTGTAAAGCATTTTAATAAACCATAATCATACACACACACACACACACACACACACACACACACACACATATATATATATTCACATATATTAGAACTGATGGAGTAAATACATGACTAATACAGTAATAAAATCATGCCTTTTACCTAAGCAGGTGCAGTGCTCACCCACGCCTACCATTCCTTATCTTCCTGTTAACCTCTTCTGACTAGTTTCCTTAGTGATTTCCTTTGGGAAATATTTTCTTCTACAGGATGATGCAAACATTGTAATAATCCTCCTTTGTGTGCCAACCCTCCCAACCCACGCTGCCCCAGAAATAGAATGTTAATAGTTACCATAAGCATAAGAACTAAAGCTTTAACAAGGTCTCACGACTGTTTCCATGGATACAATCTTCTGACTAGAGATGATAAGTAAATAATAGATAGATAGGCAGACAGACAGAGTGATAGAGAATACATGATAACCACACATGTAAGAAATAAATCAAAACACTGATATTATTTTAGTTGAAATGTTAGGCCTGTACTGGTTTTATTAAGATACTTTCTCTAAGGATTCATTAATTTTATATTCTGTATATTTTTAAGACCTGAAGAGTCACACGCACACACACACACACACACACACACACAGATTGTTCTATATTGCGGTTTATATATCTTTCAATTTAACCAAGTATCAAAATTAATAATGGGAAAAATTCTTTACTTGACATTGATGTTGGCTTTATTCTATTCTTTGTTGCTTACATAATAAATACTTTATTGTATAGTAGATTGAATTAAATTCTATAAAGAGTGATGACTTAACATGTCCACCCCCCCTTTCTTTCATTTCTTTTTCCTCGCTTTGTTTTGTGTCTGTCTTCCCCTCAGTCCATCTGCCTCTCCTGCTGCTGTTTGAGCACATGCCTTTGCAAGCTACACTCTGACCCGAAAACTGGACTGGTTTTCCTTTTTCTGTGAGAACTTAAAGTTTTAGCTGCCTTTTCATGACATCATAATTATCTTAGTGTTGGTCCACAGCCCATGCCCATAGTATGCACGGATCACAACTGGATTAGAAATTTTAACTCCTTCCCACTTTGATTGCCTGTCATTCTCTAGTCTCTAAGCACTGAGCTACAATGCTAGGCCTGTTTTGCTCTTAGCAGACTTTGAACTTGAAATGTGTCTTTCTCTGCCTCTGCCTCTGCCTCTGCCTCTGCCTCTGCCTCTGCCTCTGCCTCTGCCTCTGCCTCTGCCTCTGCCTCTGCCTCTGCCTCTGCCTCTGCCTCTGCCTCTGCCTCTGCCTCTGCCTCTGCCTCTGCCTCTGCCTCTGCCTCTGCCTCTGCCTCTGCCTCTGCCTCTGCCTCTGCCTCCAGAGCACCTTGGGTTCTAAGTCTCAACCTCCAGGTGATTGTATGTAAAAAGAGTTGAATTTTTTTTTCATTATTATGAAACTCTCAACCAGGTCATCATAAGTTTTAAATATTTCATGTAGTGGATTGTTAATCAAGTGGATGCTTTGCAGGAAATCTTAAAGCAATCCTTCCTTTTGGAGAAAAATCCACTCTGTCTTCTATATTCATTCTCCCAATGGTGCCTATGGCTTTATACCAGACTTTTGTATTTCAGGTCACATCGTCCAAAACTCTTTAGTGTGTCACTGAAATGCTATTTGGAATTGTTCCAGGATTGATTACTTTAGCCTTTCCTTTCCTTTCCTTTTTTTTTTTTTTTTTCTTTTCCAGTACTGAAAGCTTTTGACAAAAGCCTCCTTAGAATGATAATGATCTTAGGGTTTCACCTTAGTCCAAATCCTAAATGCAACTGGAGACATGTCCAATCATTCACAGAACTGGCTCCTGGCTCCATTCACATTTTTGAAGAATGAGACAGCCTTCCAGTATTTCAAAAAAAAAAAAAAATAGAACTCGGTTCTCATTGATTTCTGTATTGTTGTTTGGCTTTATTTTTATAACCTAGGTTGTATCTGACCTCTTATGAATAAGGACAGATGTATGTTTTCATACATCTTTCTCATTGACACTTGTAAAAGACAGATAGTAACTTTCTTTGAAACTTGAGCGATCAGTATCTTGCACTGGTGAGTAATGTAATGTTGTGCTAAGCTTTCTCTTTTGACCTATTACCCAGTTTCCTCAGGGATATAATCGTGATGCTGTGTTCCACAACCTGAATAGAGACTTCCACGGTCAACAGAGTGTTCTCTTTAGCACGGGGTTCCAGTCACACCAGTGTTTGTCCTGTGTCAGTCCTCATTACCTCTCTCAGTCAATGACACATAACCTACGTGTAAGAAATTACAATATAAAAATCCCTAGACTGGCTTTTGTTCCTATTCTGCGCAAGTCCCTCATAGGCAGAACACATTCCTGCAGGTATTAGTATGTTCTCCTTCTCATGTGACTATTCTATACGAACATCTCACAGCATGTTTATTCATTCTTCCAATGTAAGACATTAGCTTCCTTCCAGCTTTTGATCTTGATGGATCACTAAAAACACTCAAGTGCAGGTATCTGCATTAAGATGAATTTTGATTTTGGGAGATAAAAGCCTTGATGCCCGTTTGCTGGGAAATCTATCAGAAACATGTCTAATTTATTTTTGATAAACTGCAAAACTGTGAGTAGTTGTCTCATTTAACATAGGCATCCCTGCCTCCGACCTCTTTCACACTATTCAATGTAGTCCCTGTTTTCCATTTGATCCATTCTGATAGATGCATGCGGTTATTTCCTTCTTCCAACTAGCGTTTCTCAGAAGACCACTGTAAGTCCCTTCCCATGTTAATCCCCTTTAGTGTGTGCACGTGTCTATCTATCCTCCTTATTGCTGTGCCTCCTCACACATTTTGAGCATTCTCTATCCCCATCACTACCTTTTAGCTCTTGAACCTTTAGAGCATTCAGCACTGTACATATTGGATCTTTGTCAAATATATGACTTGCAAGTATATCTTCTCTTCTTATGGCTTACTTTTGCTCATTTTTAGATACCTTTAAAATTTATTCTTATTTATTTTATGCTGTGTGTTTGCATGAGTGTATGCATGCCTGTCTGCAGAGGCCAGAAAAAGGCATCAGATCCCCAGGAACTGGAGTTGCACACCAGTTTTGAGCCACTGGACATGGGTGCTGGGAAGTGAAGTAGGATCCTCTGGAAGAACAGCAAATGTTCCTAAATCCTGAGACATTTCTCCAGCCTCTTAATGCTTTTTATATGGAAGTTTTTTTTTTTTTGGTTTTTTGTTTTGTTTTGTTTTTTAATTTTGATAACTCAACTTGCTTATTTTTGTGTACAATCTAATAACTTTTCAATCACAAAAATCATCTTTTTAAATAATTTGAACATTCCACAATTTACACTTAGTTTCCTGCCCACAGTTTAGTTAATGCTAATGGGTCTTGGAGCACTTTTCCTCTCTAGAGTGACAGGGGACGTTGGGATGAACAGTGAAATAAAGATAAGCAAAAATGCTGCTGCCACAGTTACAAGCAAACTGCAAGAAAGCCAGGAAGATGAGCTCCCTGCAGAGTGAAGGAGCTCAGCCAAGGCTCTCATCCCTGTGTTAGACAACAATTAAACGGATACCTGCGGAAACCTGAGAACACAGCATCGCTCTTCCCAGGAGTCATCTCAGAAGATTTATTTGAGAAATGTTCATTGAACAGTATTATCCATTGTGACAGCTTTCTGTCCCTCAAGCATGGGAGCAGCCAGAGCTTTTGTTGTGTTGGTTTGGGTTAGTAGACGGTTTTGTTTTGAAAATGGGCAGTCTTGCATCTTTGCTCATAGACAAAAGAAAAAGGTTTTTCATCAAGTCTCATGACATAAAGGAATCAAGTAACTCAGAAATATCTAACTGTGCTGTTACCATTGAAAACACTCTGTCCTTTCATTCTTCTTTATCCAGTGAGGAAAACCGTTTTTTAAAGAGCTCGTGAACAATTACGTGAGCTATATATTTCTAACTGTGTAGCCTGGATGGTTTCACTTCACTGTTGTTCTTCACTGAAACATTCTGAGCTCCCCAGAAGCAGGGCCGAGCATGCTGCCATATGCATTTAATCCCATCATTTGGAAGCAGGAGGCAAATGGATCACTGTGAATCCAAGCTTCCAGGCCAGCATGATCTACATTTTGAGTTTCAGAAGGATTGCCCTTTGTTTTAGAAAAGCTGAGAAGAATGGGTCTCCAGAAGCACAAATGAAGGCAGAGCCAGTCTGATGTTTATCTAAGCAGCTCCATCAGTCTACTTGAAGATCCCAGGAATTTTAACCTTAATTATTGCTTTACTTTGAAGTAGAAACAAAACTGAACTAATATTGTTGAGGAGATTGTCAAACTGTTAAAAGATTTTAAGTTATTCAGTTTGTATTTCCTGCCATGTTTAAATAAAAAAAAATAAGTCAAGCATCATTAAAATAAAAGAAGTATAGTTGGATTTGTTTTGATGAGAGGTGGGGGGGTGTTATTACTTACTTCACTTCAGTTTGGAATCTAATATTTAAAGACACATTTCCACCACCTATATTTGTTATTTAATCATAAAATTGGGATTTAATCCTCGATGAAAACTTTGTTGCTCTTAGAGACAAGGTGTTGTTTTGCAACCTAGGTTGGCATTCCCTGGCTATCCTCCTGCTTCTCTGCTCCCCTACTCCCAGGTCCTAGGATCGCAGCTACATGCTAAAGTATTGGATAAAATTTAATGTTTAGGATGTCAGACTTTTGAATGATCATAGTAAAATTAACCATGGCTGGCTGTTCAGATGACTCAGGTGGGAAAGGTATCTGCTGTAAATCCTGATGATGTGAGGTCGATCCCCAAGACCCACGTGACTGAAGAAGAAAACTGCTTCCCATAAGGTGTCGTCTGACTTACACAAACATGCTATGTATAGATTTATACACATGTACCCAAATGACCAAATAAATAATACTAAACTAAAACAATAGCAACAACATTGAAAAAATTGCTGTAGTTGCAAAACAAACATGGCTGGTGGAGGGAAGAGAATGACTAGTGTGAGTTTGAGGCCAGCCTGGGCTACAGAGTGAGACCGCATCATAAAAAAAAAAAAAAAAAAAAAAAAAAAAAAAAGCAACAGTGACAGAAACAAGGGTCAAGGGTGTGCTTCAGGGGTAGGGCATTTGCCTAACGTGCCAGGGCTTCCCAGTCTCAACTGCCCAATGAGGCAGAAGGACTTGAACTAAAGAGAAGACAGATGAGATTTGGGGAATACAATAAAATCTGAAGGAAGAAGAAGGGAGGTATGAGGAAAGACAGGAGAAAAATCACTGGGTAGAAGATGAGAAGAGCATCCTTTCAGTGAGAAGAAGACAGACAGAAGATACTCAGTGTTGTGGGTGGAAATTTCAACATGTTTTGCAAGATCTAATTTGAACTAATCTAAATTTGATTAATAACCTATGATTTGTATATGGAGGGCAAACTAGATCTAAGAAACAGTATCCAGTAAACAAATACCTAAAAGCTTAAGTAGACATTAAGTAGATACAACTCAGAGTTAGTCATCAGTCACAGCAACAGGGTTGACACTGTAGAAATGATCAAACTGGAAAATGCTTTTTTTTTTTTTTTTTTTAGTTTTTAATGCACGAAGAGCCTGTTTCCCAGCATGCCCACAACTCCTCCAATTAGACAAACTGTTATTGTCTTTAGGTATAATCCTGAGAACAAAAATCAACTAAGATGTTTGCATTTGCATCTGAACTAGGAATAAATAGACAATGAGAATCATGGTGAAGAAGCTGAAGAAAAGGACACAGCTTGGATGTGTTTATGTCATCCATGTGTGCCTCCTTGTATGATGTTCATGTCACATCGTATCCGTTGCATCCATAAGCTTCTAGAATCCTGTAGTGGCAATGCTGTAGCCTTACAGAAATAATGACAGACAGAGTACTAAACATGGGAAACAGCACTTTGAATTTGAAGGACTTTACCCACAAAAGAAAATATACTGTGATCCAGTGATACTGGAACTCCATGAAGAAGGAATTCATCTCTGGTGAGGGCTTCCTCAGTCTTACAGAAGTGTAGAAAACTTCCATAAGGAAGAGATGGGGCCAACGAAGGTTAGACTTCACTTGATCCAAGACAGGGATGTGAACCTGTCAGTAATGGCTAAAATACAGGAGTCTAGATCTCTTGTTAATGCCTTTAGAAAAAAATATGAAATGAGTGTTGTACTAGGAATTCAATTATGATTTTTTTTTAAAAAGCCTTTCAGTTCATACAGGAGTTAAGAATTTCCATGAGATGGTAGACAGGTACAAGTAGAACAAAACTGATCTATTATGGAAGGACAATTTTTTTCTTTTCATTTGTACCTTTTCTTTCTGGAAGCATGATTGCTGTCATAAATATGCTTATTTCAGGAATTGGGTACTGATAGAATTTAACAGAACAGTAAAAGGGAGAAAATGATAGGAGGCATGTCAGCAGCCTCTTGCTTTAGTTACTGTTAACTATAACTGCAGCTTTCATGGCGTGGTTCCTGTTTTTCCACGGCATTCCCAGTACACATGTGAAAATGGAGAAACAACGCCAAGGTGAGAAAAGAAGTCAAGATGCGGTGGGATACAGTAATGCTGCCGCCCATCGCTGCCTTTCCCACTAGAGCTTCCCTTTATGCTTTGCTAATTTGGCAACCTGTCCAGGCTGCTTTTACATCAGAAAGGAACACACAGAAGTGAGAACTTCCAACCTCAGCTGAAGAAAAGATTCATCAATGGGAACAGAAATGGACATGCAATTTGAAAGAATAAAGATACTGTAGATATTATGCATGTGTTCTAGAAGGTACAGAAAAGAGGAAAGAGAAGACATCCTTAAGATGGACAAAAATCACCTTTCTAAATGAAATCTACAAGGTCCAAGATGAGAATTGCCCAGATGAAATGAAACCTCGTGAGATAGTTACAGAGAAGGCTCATCAAAGAGCACTGTCTGGTTACCATGGTGAAGAGGACAATTTGAAGGTAGCTGGAAAATGAAACACATGCAACTGAATCCCCGCAAATAAAAACAGAGAACAGAAAATCCACTTATTTCCATTGATATGCAATTATTTCTCATATTTGATAAAAACTCAAACTGACAGTTTCCAAAATTCAAGCAACTCAACCGCAAAAATCATGGACTGCTTGTTCTGAAGGCTATCCTGGCAAACTTTGAAGTCAGTGACAAGGAGAAGCGTGTTTAAAGAAGTTCCTGAGAACAACCCACTTACAGAAGGAAAGACAAGGAGAGCAGATTCCTTCTGAGGAACAGCACATTAGACGAGTGGATCAGACAATTTGATCAAAGATATATAACCCTTTAAAAGCAAGCTGACAGAAAGATATTTTACAATTCTAAAAATTGCTGAGCTTAGTCATTACCAGAAGACCTTGACTCCCATAGATGAAAAGAAAGATGCTAAAGGATATGTCAGATGAGAAAATCTGAATCCATCTACAAAGGCAAAAAAATAAAAAGAAAGGCACAGAATAAATAAATTCATGAGGGTAAACATGAAGGCATTTCCTTGTATAGCCATTTTTAAATGAATTTGCCTAAGTCAAAAAGCACTAATAGTAAAGACAACATCTGTAACATCTGAAGAACAAATATGTATTTATATATATTTATATATTTAGATTTGATATATAACTATCATATATATAATTTAAGTCCTATATAAATGTTACAATTCATGATAAATAAGCATTTACATCAGCAAAGACAGCTATACCTTATTCACCCGCACCCGCTCCCTGCAAAACACACACACACACACACACACACACACACACACACACACACACACACACACACACACACAGGTTAAATACGCAAGGTGGTGCATTTCAGTTAGTGTGCCTCAGTTATCTGTACTTGTTTCTTTTGAGTTTATAGTTCTCAGCTCACTTTCAGAAAGACCACATTTCTATTATGTTATTGAAATTGTCCCATTTTATGACTGATGGCAGTTTAGGATCCTTCTGTACAACAAGCAATGAGAAAGATCCCATGAACACCTGTTTATCTTGATGTCACAGGGGCTTCCCTAAAGCTCTTACTGTGACATCAGTAGCAGCATCCTTCTCCTCATAGCACTCAGGAAAAATAGCTGAGTTAAATCCAACAAACACATGGAGAGCATTGCTCAGTACTTTAAAATGAGCCACTAGTTTCATGCTAAGGAATGTGACAAAATTTACTGTAGTGTATTTGTCTTTTTCCTTCAGAATTAATAGAGTCCCATATTCTCCACATGTTGAACAGTTGTGGCCTTCTATGATAAGCTCCATATACAAGACAGCTTTTCCGTGAACAGTGAGACCTGCAGTAATCTGCAGGTATAAGAATAACTATTTACATGATAACCGCCAGTTGTGCCAGCACCTCTTGTTGAAAATGCTGCCTTTTTTCCACTGGATGGTTTTTAGCTCCCTTGTCAAAGATCAAGTGACCATAGGTGTGTGGATTCATTTCTGGGTCTTCAATTCTATTACACTGATCTACTTGTCTGTCGCTGTACCAGTACCATGCAGGTTTTATCACAATTGCTTTGTAGTACAGGTTGAGGTCAGACATGGTAATTCCACCAGAGGTTCTTTTATTGTTGAGAATAATTTTTGCTATACTAGGTTTTTTTGTTATTCCAAATGAATTTGCAAATTGCCCTTTCTAACTCAGTGAAGAATTGAGTTGGAATTTTGATGGGAATTGCATTGAATCTGAAGATTGCTTTTGGCAGGATAGCCATTTTTACTATATTGATCCTGCCAATCCATGAGCATGGGAGATCTTTCCATCTTCTGAGATCTTCTTTAATTTCTTTCTTCAGAGACTTGAAGTTTCTTATCATACAGATCTTTCACTTCCTTAGTTAGAGTCACACCTAAGTATTTTATATTATTTGTGACTATTGTGAAGGGTGTTGTTTCTCGATTTTTCTTTCTCAGTCCGTCTATCCTTTGTGTAGAGAAAGGCCACTGATTTGTTTGAGTGAATTTTATATCCAGCTACTGCACTGAAGCTGTTTATCAGGTTTAGGAGTTCTAAGGTGGAATTTTTAGGGTCACTTATATATCCTATCATATCATCTCATCTGCAAATAGTGATATTTTGACTTCTTCCTTTCTAATTTGTATCCCCTTGATCTCCTTTTGTTGTAGAATTGCTCTAGCAAGGACTTCAAGTACTATATTGAATACGTAGAGAGAAAGTGGATATCCTTCTCTGGTCCCTGATTTTAGTGGGATTCCTTTGCGTTTCTCTCCATTTAGTTTGATGTTGGCTACTGGTTTGCTATATATGGCTTTGATTATGTTTAGATAGGGGCCTTGAATTCCTGATCTTTCCAAAATTTTTATCATGAAGGGGTATTGGATTTTGTCAAATGCTTTCTCAGCATCTAATGCGAATTGATCCATTCTTAGCTCCTTGTACAAATCTCAAGTCTAAGTCGATCAAAGAACTCCACATAAAACCAGAGACACTGAAATTTATACAGGAGAAAGTGGGGAAAAGCCTCGAAGATATGGACACAGGGGAAAACTTCCTGAATAGAACAGCAATGGCTTGGACTGTAAGATCAAGAATCAACAAATGGGGCCTCATAAAATTTCAAAGCTTCTGTAAGGCAAAACACACTGTCAATAAAACAAAAATGCCACCAACATATTGGGAAAGGATTTTTACCAATCCTAAATCTGATAGGGGACTAGTATCCAATATATACAAAGAGCTCAAGAAGCTGGACTCCAGAAATTCAAATAACCCCATTAAAAATTGGGTACAGAGCTAAACAAAGAATTCAACTGAGGAATACCGAAGGGCTGAGAAGCACCTGAAAAAATGTTCAACATCCTTAATCATCATGGAAATGCAAATCAAAACAACCCTGAGATGCCACCTCATACCAGTCAGAATGGCTAAGATCAAAAATTCAGGTGACAGCAGATGTTGGTGAGGATGTGGAGAAAGAGGAACACTCCTCCGTTGCTCATGGGATTGCAAGCTTGTACAACCACTCTGGAAGTCTGTCTGGTGGTTCCTCAGAATACTGGAAATAGTACTACCGGAAGATCTAGCAATACCTCTCCTGGCCATATACACAGAAGATATTCCAAATGGTAATAAGAACACATGCTCCACTATGTTCATAGTAGCCATATTTATAATAGCCAGAATCTGGAAAGAACCCAGATGTCCCTCAACAGAGGAATTGATATAGAAAATGTGCTACATTTACACAATGGAGTACTACTCAGCTATTTAAAACAATGAATTTATTAAATTCTTGGGCAAATGGATGTATCTTGCATATGTCAGAAAGATTTCACTGAAAGGACCTGATATAGCTGACTTGTGTGAGGCTATGGCAGTGCCTGATAAATACAGAAGTGGATGCTCACAGTCATCTATTGGATGGATCACAGGGCCCCCAATGGAGGAGTTAGAGAAAGTACCCAAGGAGCTGAAGGGGTCTGCAACCCTATAGGTGGAACAACAATATGAGCTAACCAGTATCCTCAGAGCTCATGTCTCTAGCTGCATATGTAGCAGAAGATGGCCTAGTCAGCCATCATTGGGAAGAGAGGCCCCTTGGTCTTGCAAACTTCATATGCCTCAGTACAGGGGAACACCAGGGCCAAGAAATGGGAGTGAGTGGGTAGGAGAGCAGAGCGAGGGTCAGGTACAGGGAACTTTCAGTATAGCATTTGAAATGTAAATAATGAAATTATCTAATAAATAATAAATTGATTGCAGAGTAAAAAAAAAGAAGAACTATTTAGACAGCAATTGGTATTTTTCTCAACAATCTTAATGATAGAGATAGGCTTGAAAGGACATTTAAAAAATTAAGCTGATTTCAAGCAGATACGTTAGATGTGCAAACCTCAGCCACCTCAAGGGAAAGTAGAAATGAGCCAGGGTGACAGGTTAGACTGAAGGATTTATACATGAGATCAGTGCACAGGAGAGGCAAAGAGATGTAGAATCTGCAGTACAAGTGAGAAAGACTGCATTTATTCTGAACAAGCTGAAATTTCCTATAGTGTTTAAGCATGGGAAATATGATATTTTGTCTGAGTTTTAAGGGATCTATGTAGTCACTTTCAATACACACACACTCACTCACACGCAAATGCATATGCTCACACACACACACATACATACACACTCACATTCACTCACGTACACAAGGTCTTGAATGAGGAGTCAGGAAGTAGTGTGGCTACTTGGTCTGACAGCTTCTTCATGGGGCTAATCATCTAAAGTGATACATGGGGACAGTTAGATGGCTTTGTGAGTAATTGAAAGGAAGTTCTGATATGCTCTTCAAACCCAGATTTCACTTGAGGATCTCAGCTTGAGGAGACACACAGCGAGGTAACCATCTCGTGTAAATTTTAAAATTCTTCTCTAGATCTGCCATTTGAACTCATTGTTGCTGTTGTGTGATCATAAACAGCAGCACCTCTCAGCTTATTGTCACCACCAAGTTACCTGGCTAAGGAGTTATTATTTCCTAAGACATGACTAGGAGTCCCTGCAGTGTTTTGGAAGTGGAATGAGACATTCTGATTCTGAGTTGGACGTGGTTGTTTTTTCTTTTTCTTTTTTTTTTTCTTTACTTTTTGAGAAGTAGGTAAGCTTTTGAGAGGAGTTCTATGTTTTCAAACAAGTATCAAAAAGAATCGATTTCTCTTTTCATTTCTAAGGCTTTTAAAATGACTAAGATTATATCTGATTTCGGTCATGAAATGAATTCTTAGTTAATTACTTCTTTTCTTTGGGGCTTCATCTGCTTCAAGTCATTTACCCCAAACAGTAACAGGAAAATCCAGAAAGTTGAAGATATGGGCAGTGAATACCTTACTCTCTTAATGGGTGCCAATGATGTCCTGTGCTTAAAGATTTACTTCCAGCCAACTCTCTTGTGTCCCTCCATCCTAAGACATAGGAGAAGGGAAAAGGCAGCATGGTGTGGTTTGGGAACAACTCAAAGAAACAAATGACATTTGCAGAAAGCCTGAAGGGTTGGGCAAGTAGAATCTGATTAAATCTGTGGTAAAAATTAAATCAGTAACTTGTAAAGCAAGCAGCTTTGTTTCAAAACATAAACAAAGAAACAAACCACATTTTCTGCCTGTTGTGTTCCTGCCTACTGGATTTCCAGGTTTCTATAATGATGCTTCTTACAAGATAGTCTCTGTTCTTTAGACACTGAGGGCTCCAAAGACCAAAACAAAACAGAAACCAAATACTCCCCACTTGAATAGATGTGCAATGACAAAAAGTGACTTAGCATGCAAGTTACTTCCTAAAATGTGTTGCAGGAGAGATTGTCTTTGCCTGAATAAGTTCCTGTGTGGCTGGCAGCATTGTGAGATGCAGTCAATAGGACTTTAGAGGGATCTCCCAGCAGCAGACGATGCACCTTCATTATTTCTGTGGACTTAAGGAAAGCAGCAAAGGGTTCTTGCAATGTAGGGCTTTCCTCTTGCAAAGCATTACATAGAGAAACCAGCTGGCAGTGAAACAAATCCATAGCTATAATACTAAAATCATTGTTAAATCAACTATCTCTAGAATGGAAGGAATATAAAGCTATCACAATATGACAAGTAAACCTGTAGACAAGGTTTATGAAAAGTCTCTATGTAGAGAAATGCTCTTAATAAAATCTTAAATTTAGATATTTCTTCCTTCATGCTTCATGAGTATAAGATAAGATATGTCAACCTCGTTTGAGCTCTTTTCATAGGTTGGGTATTATATTTATTACATATATCAATATATATCATACAACTTGTGCAGTGCCAAGAAATGCATGCTGTAACTATTGCCATTTTCCTGTTAAGATATATCAAATAATTTATAACACAAAATTGTTTACTAGTTATAGATAGGTTACTAAATCAACTACTCAGCTATAGCCTAATGTGTCTACTTCACAGTTTTCTATTCTTTTGCTTGTTTAATTTCCTTCTTTCCTAACTTCATGTTTATTCCCCGTACTACCCTTCTTCCTTCTATTCTTCCTCTGTTTCCACTCTTCTTCCGTTCTTCCTTCCTTTATTCATTCCTCTCTCTGTGTATCTAAAGGCTGAATCCATGGTTTGCACTCTACTACTAAGCACATCCCCACTCTTCTTGCTCTTTAGTTTTGATTTTAAAGCAGGGTCTCAATATATTGCCAGGCGATCCTTTAATAGAGCTTCAACCAGTTGCCTAGGCTAACAAATTTTGCAAACACTGTGAATACAGGCCTGTGTTACCCTTCTAACTAAACCTTTTGTTCTTCACCTCCTTGTTACAACAGAATTTTCATAAAAACTCAGCTCACCTGTTGTTAGAATGACATTTTATTTTAATTGATTATTGTTTTCATGGTAGTTTGAAAAGATTGTAGGCCATTGGATTGTAGGTCATTGTGTGCAAACAATTTTAGAAATGAGACTGCAAAGCAATCTAAGACTCAGGATTATGTGCTAATGTGGGGGAAAAATTCTCTCTTAGAACCTCTCATACCGGGTTTATGTATTGGTACATATGCTTATGTATGTACACACACATAATCACACACACACACACACACACACACACACACACACACACACACACACACACATTCTGACCACCTGCATTGTTTCTTCACCCATCACGCTTTTGCCTTGGCTATTCACAGAATAATAAAGAATGGTATTCAGTATGGGTTAGTTTCACATTTTGCTTTGATAGATATCAAAGGGGCTGTTAACTTGCTTTGTTTTGAGTGACCAGGTTCAGCTTATCTAGTTTATCTTGGTGACATCTGACACAGGAGCTTTATCAGCCCCATTTTCTCTGAAACTAGTTTACACTGGTTAAACCCTCTTCCTCTAGGCTTCTATTTATCTGTTTTCTTGACTTATTCCTCCTTGTTCCCTCCTGAGAACATTAGTGTACAAGCATCTGCATTTTGACCATCTAGGCTAGATTTATTTAGGTCCCATGGTGTTAAGGACAATCTTTTTTTATGAGAACACTGAACTGTTCTGCCTCTGAATAAGTGCATCCAAAGGCTACTTGGTATTCCAGATCACTGTGTCAGTTTCTATGAGCCAACTGCATGCATTGTTCTTGTACCACTTCCGAATAAACCAGAAGAATCATACAACCACACACTGTGGATTTCCTTGTGTCTTGGTTCTTTCCCACTTTCAGGAATGGAGTTCCTGACTGGCTAGCATTTACAAGTATCCACCCTGAAGATGCTTCTCATAGGTCACCCCTTGGTCTCCAATCACACCCCTCCAGGTCCTTATCTCAGGCTGATTCTGTATACAGAGTCTAACCACCCTTTCTGTCTATACTGAAAAGCAATCTCTTGTAATCATCAGCAGCCCAAACGTCACCAAATTCAAGGAATAGGCATAATCATGTTCCAGGAAATTCCCTCATTGGTTAAAAGAGTAGACTAATACAATCTACTTGAATCAATGGAGGATATAAACCTATGAAGATAAAATACTTTTCAAGGTATTGGTATGTAGCACTCTGTGACGATCCTTGCCTTTGAACCCCAGCCAACCTCACTATGAGAGTTAGATTATTGTGTTTCTTTGATATCTAATCCAGTTTCCTTATCAAACTTTAAAATATTGAAAAAAAATCAATGTTTCTGAACAACTCATTTCTTTCCTTATCTAGTTCTTTCACTTTCTGCCTCTCTCTATCCTTTTATCTCTTCCTATCTCAGTCTCTTCCTCTCCATTTTTGCCATCTTACATTTTTTCATCTTTTTTTTTTTTGCATCATTTCATGATTTTACACAAGCTGATTATCAAGTTCTTAGGTCAAGCTAACCTTCCAACCCCTGCTTTCTACAGTTATATGCAGAAAACGTCCCAGGGATAATGTCTCAGTTCTATTTCTAACTATCCTCAAGACCTATTTGTTCAAGTCACTTGCTTTCTTGAATTACTAAATCTATTTCAAAAGGTTGCCAGAGTTTTCCCTCGGATATTTGAAAGAGGAGTGATAATCTCATTGTTGTTTTCTGACTGGTTTTAACCACATTTTAGGGGTGACACATGTTCCCTGACACCATGTGAGTGGAAATGTCCCCAGTTCTTGTTAGCATGTTATGTCACTTACTTTACCTTCCTAGTTGTCACCATGCTCCAGAGTGTGTTCATTTCTCTGCTTATTGCCATTTAACTTAAATGGACAAACTACTATGAAAATAAATACTGATTTTATAATGACCTACCTGTATATCTCTTGCACCCAATACAAAGTAAATAAATATCTGGCAAAATGTATGGAAACGTTTTTTTATATATATTTCCCTCCCAGGAGAAACCAATCTGTCTATTTTGATTGCTTTGACAAATAATGGAGAATGGTTAAATATGTATGGCTGGCATTTTATTAGTGAGTGCAGGACTATAACAGGTTCAGAAACCATATACTGCTCTCACTGGGGACACAAAATCAGGGAATGCATGATGCTGAGCAAAATTCTTATGCCCAAGAAAAAAAAATGTTAAGTTAGCAAACAATATAATTCACCTTTTTATTTCTTGATGTCTAGTCTGAAGATATTTTGTTTATTTTGTTGATTGAATTCAGATTCCCTACTATAAGCATGGATAATTAATTTCATCCATAAATGAATGGATAGATAAATAGTGCCATTCATCACTTAACAGCTAAAATTTAATTTTATTCTTAGAGTGCAGTTAAATTATACTTGAGTAGTTAGTAGTTTGGTCTCAGAATCTTAGACCAAATATGTGAGATACCTCTTGACTTTTGCATATGGTTTTTTTTTTTTTTTTGCCTCAGATCTTCCTTTTTAATGATAAAATCTAAAAATAGTTGACAGAGCTGGGTCATCAGTGAAGGACTTAGAGGAGGGCTTATGAAATAGAGTTCAGAACATGAGGAATGCCAAAGCCATCCTGATATAGTTCCTGTCTCAAGCTTTCTCTAGGTGTCTCTCATAGAACATACTGTATTCAAATTTGTCTTTGATATAATTAGTTGGAAAATAGCAGAAATGATCTTTACTCAACAGAACTTGATTGAGATACTTTCCAGTTCCCAAAGAAGGCAAAGGCCAGATGCAGTGGCCTACATTTGTTATCATTTGGGCATTCAAATACCTAAAACAGGAAGATGAATGTGAGGCCAGCCTGAGACTTACACTGAATTTTAAGTTTTAAGGATGCCTCATCAGCATATGTATGCCATTTCAAAAGTGTGATAAGAAGTCTCCATCCCTAGACAGAGCTGCAGACAACCATTGGCTTCTGGAGGAGAATTAGCCTTTTGCAAGGATGGACTCCCTAATTGTTTGTCAAAGGCAAAGTGTTCAGCTTTGAAACCATATACACACAAAGAACAAATATGGATTCAGTATCAAAGCTGTGACCGTGCATGCCCAGAATTCCAGAACTCAGGAAACAGAGGCAGGCAGATCTCTCTGTGTCCAAGGATATCCTGGGCTACAGAGTTAGGTCCAGGACAGCCAAAACTACACAAAGAAACTTAGTCTTGAATAAACAAATAAATTAATAAATAACATAAATATTTCAAAAATGGACTAAGTTCTATTAATGTATTTTCTGTATCCATCTAGACATACATATGTGTGTGTGTGTGTGTGTGTGTGTAACAAATATAATCAAAGAGAAAGGTTATAAGTTTGAGGTTGAGGATGCCATAAGACAGGTTCAGGGCCCAGTAATCAGAGGAGCTGGAGAGAAGAATGGGAGTGTTGAAGTAGTTCTATTTCAGTTAGCATCATTAAAAAATATAAGTAAAGAAGTGTATAGAAGCCAAAGAGCTACTTCTGATTCCTTGTGACTGGTTTTATAAAACAGCTGATTGATTCCATGGCATCAAGAGCCTTGCAAAGTCATCATAGACTTGATTTGGCTGATGGAGGCCTTGCCAAACCTGGGGTTGATAATTCTCCTTTAGGAGCTGCATAGGATTCATACCTGTTGCATACTGGTTCTTGATAAAATGAATCCAGTACGAGCATCAGCTTGTGCTGTGAGGCTAAGCACCACAGGCAGAGGTCTCACACGAACTGTCTCTGAATTCCCCATTAGACAAACCTGGTTTGCAAAGAGGTTGGTATTGGTTTGTCAACCTTATCCTAAGGATTTTTCTAAGGCTCTGCCTCCCCTCCCCAAAAGACACCAAGAGCCATGACTGTGGGTCGTGATGGCACCCACGGGAGGAATCAAGTCAATGCTCCCCCTGCTGGTTAACGCCCACTCATCCAAGGATGAGATGACTATTGATCACCCCAGTTCCTTAATGCCTTAAATCAAAATAATTAAAAGGGAGGAGATGCCAGGAGCCATAGCCTCAACCATGGCCTTGTGGAAATTTTCTAGATTACATAAACAACCCTGAGAGAACATTCATGGTCATAACAGAAAGAATATTTGTGGGTAGATAGGACACTGTGACCATTGGTTCCAGGAGCTGAAGATTGCTACCTGACCTTCGGAGAGCCCCTGGGCTCTTCCCCGCTCCCTTGAAGTCTCCTCTTTCTTATATTGCCATTCCAGAACAAAGTTTTTCAGAGCTTGATCAGTCAAATTGTCTTGCTCTCGTTCTTCATGATTCTTGTCCCTCTCACTCTCTCTCCCCTGCCCTAGGTCCTGCAGGTCGGGGCAGAGCAGACCCATGTACTAAAGTTTAGTAGAATTACACTTATTTAATATACACATACAGTCAGTACAATATGATTAAATAAAAACAGAAAAAGTGATCATGAGCCTTTTGGGACTCAGACAACAGACAGTCTAGAGGTGACTCAGCACAGGCAGAAATAACAAATATCAAAATAAAACTAAGACAAAATTAAGGGCTATTCAGGAATATTTCCTTTCAACTTAATGAATTGCAAAATACCTAGCCTGATGATATATGGTCATCAATATGAATTGGGAACTAAGGGATAGATTTCAATGCTAGAAAGTTGGTTTCAATATTTTTCGCACTTACCAAAAAGATGAAATTCACTTATGTTTTTCTGCATTCGAGAACATTTATCTTTTTGGAAATCCAGGGCCAAAAATGTGACAAAAGAAAACTTGTCTGAGGAAGAAAAGCTTTGGCTGGAAACACCAGGAACTCAGCCATGAGGGGTATCACATGTAATGTGTTTGTAATGATTTCTAGATGGTACTGGAGTGTCAGCAAATAATAGGGTCGAGCTTTGCCTCATTTCACAGTATGAAATGGGTGTATTGATAACACCAATCTCATTAATTCTATGTTCAAAAATGTTGTGTGTAAAGTAATGACTGGTACCTAAGAAAGTTAATGGTTAATAACCAGCATTATTTGGGAGTGCGTATGGGGGAGTTCTCACCATATCGAATAATCTTCCTGCCTTGATCTCTCAAGTGTCAAGATGTATTAAAAATACTTAGTAATATTAATACCAATTGATGATTAAATGTATTGGTCTGGACCTCAGAGCTAATTGGATTAGTTTGATTCAAATTTTAATATCATGATAATCATTTAAGTACAAGGGACAAAGTAATTTTTTTTTACATGACAGGAAATAATTGAACACAATTGATTGAGATAGGTGGGAAAAATCAACTAGAGATATCTCTAGTTTTATTATAAATGGACTTTATGCAATGAAACCACCTGTGTAGAAATTAAAACTACAAACCTATGCATTATTATTTTGTGTTCTAGTAAAATAAAACTAGTATCTTAATAAATGTCAGTAATAAAATAGTAACATTTATATCTGCATTATATACTTGGCATATTATTTAAAGCATGTTTATATTTTAATGTAAATTATTTTCAGATTTTTAAAAAGCAAGTGAATGTGAATGGCAACTCCTTCTTCACTGATAAACCAACTAAAAATAATTTTCATTCATCTTTCAAGGAAATATGGGCATGTATGTTTCTTTGCTTATACATATATTAAATGATTGAGTTACATCTTAAATATTTAGTAGCATAAATATGTGTTAGTAAGTTTTCATGTACCAGATATATATCAGTAACCTGAAACTCTATGATAATGCTTCTCCAGCTATTTCTATTCAATATATTCTACTCAGAGTAAGAGAAGTTACTGAGTAGAAAATCAAGTTCTAACGTGTACCTATGTTCATTCAAAGTTACTATTTTTAAAATGCATTCTCTACGTAGGATCTACCTGCTAGTGTAGAATAGCTCAGTAGTATGAGAACAGAAAGACTCTCTCTGGCAGGAGAAGGCGAGTGATGAGAGGGGAACAGCCTGCTGCGGGAGCCTCTTTGCTCCTTATGAGGCCTGCCCTGTTCACTTATGATTTCACCTCTGTTCCTCAGAAAGGAGGTCATCCATCAGCCGACTGCCTTTCCAGAATGAACAGTGATGCTTTGAACTATGCTGGTAACCCTATTATCTTTTGAAGTTTGAAAATAGTATGCTGATATTGGAGTATATTTCTTTCATGTTTCCAGAAACCCACTTCTGAAATTGAATAATTTATTTCCCATACATTCTCATTTTGCTGATGAGGAAATGCAATAGATGAAACAATGTAACTTTGACACCAGAGGTCTTTCTAATGCTAAGACCATTTGATACCTAATTAGAAACCATGACTCATGGAAAGCTAATCTTGAGTAATCAAATATTTAAATAAATATAAACAAAGATGGAAGCGGCATGTTCTGGTTAGGGGCTGGGTGACTTATAATCATTTTTCCAACTTAAAGAATTTATTAATATGGTAAGCCTCTATAAATTAGTCACAATCATGTACTCTAAAACATTTAACATGTTTTGAGCTTAAAAATTGAGACTATATTTTAGTAATGCTTCAAATAATTATAAGAATAAATACTACAGAAGATATGGAATATTTTTAATACACACATAAACATACACACAGAGAAACACACAAAAACATTAAATTAAAATGAACAGACATGTTTATCTCTTTAACACAAATAGCTAACACAATAACGCATGTAAACACGCTTGTAAACCTTTACAGATACAGACTGAGTTTAGGTATAAGTCCAAAATTACATTTTAATTTAAAAATAACCTAAATAGACGTGAGGCCAATACAGATAGCCTGCATTTACTCCACTGAAAAACGAAGGCACAGATGTGTAAGAAAAATGTGCAGGAAGTACTATGCCAACTATGACCTAGAAATCCCAGGAAAATTGCTATGCCTCACTACAAGCCATGAGATTTAGATGAATAAAAGTACAATGTATGTCTTCACCAAGCATCCAAACAGGGTTTGATGTGGAGCTGGGACAGGGTGGAGAATGAAGGATAGAAGGCAGAGGCAAAGTAAGAGTACTGTTGACTTCAATATGCTACATATTGTTTGAAGAAACTTGCTAACCACTCCCACTGGGCTATTTTGAACTCTGAATTTACACAGAAGTGCTTCAGACGGTAGGAATCCAGTACATCCAAAGCTTAAATCATAAAACTCCTAGAAGAATAGGAATTTTGTATCAGAAAATTCTTGACCAAAAGATGCTGTAAAAAATATTATAGATACCTGAAAAACCTATAAATTATATTATGAAAGTCAAATAAAAATAAATGTAAAATATACATTTCTTAATTTGTAATTGAGAGTGATTCTGATGCCTAGCAAATGTGTTTCTTTGCCTACTGCTGGTGGCATAATGAATTATGTATTGATTAAAATAATTGACTTTAACATGTACACTCCTATACATATGTGTGTATATATATATATATGAATTCATCTAAAACATTTCTCACACAAATCAAACTATTTGCTTTGAGTTTATGTCTTACTTAATGCAAATAAAATAAATTAAACAATAATAAATACAGATACTTGTTTTTAACCACTTCCGTTGATAAATTCGAAATTGTTCTGTACTTGGTTGGGAAATTCCCTGTTGCTACTTAAATTTCATCTAAAGTTTTCTTATTTTCTTATCATTGAAATGGATTTTAGGTGCATGTAAACTATGCTATGTAGGAGGCAGAGGTTAGCATCATCAAACTGTGGTGTTTGTTGATGAACTGAATTTGACTTTTTGAGAGTAGAGAAGAGAATTTGTGATTATAGGGAAGCAATTTACCAAATATAAGCTTTTTTGAGAGGAAATTATGACTCCATGTTAGAGGCAATTTCTCATGAATGTTGCCAAGACTTTTGTCCTGAAGGAAAGTACAATGTCTTCTACAGAACAGGTAAATATACCAATTTTAATTGTCAGATACTAACCCTAAAACCAAATTATTTCTATGTGGCTGGGAACACATCAGAGCATGATTTATAGAAACTTCTCAGAAATAGAGGCTTTAAATTTAGCCCTTACCTCTAATAAATACTATTTAATAGATTCAATAAGCATTTTTTTGAGCAAATGGGTAAATTAGTGAGTTACTGAATGAATGTTCGCAGATAAAACTGACTAGCGTGTTAAGATGATAAAAACCATTTTGAACCAAATAACAAAACTTTCTGCACTGAGTGGCACTCCCATGCAAGAACCTGTTTCTTCAAGCATCAATTTTAAAAGATACAGTCTTTCCTTTCATCATTCCGGGAAACTGTCCTAGTATCCACATACTCCAGTTGAGGAGACACACAGAGGTGAGGGGATGGGGAAGATAAAGCTAGAGAGCTGGACTTGACTCCCTCCCAAGAGTTTAATCCACTCCCCCACATTCCAATTTACAGTAAAATGAAATTGGCACATTAACCTGAAAGGAAAAAGAAAGAAAGAAAAGTGACCAAATTTATTCAGTAAATCCAGGTTATCATTAATTAAATAATTCTGAGTTTATGCATATCCAAAAGGAGTTTGGCTGTGGAATAGCAAAATTAGGTTATAATTATACTTTGTGAGAGATATAAATTTCAAAATCCTAGGGAATTGAATTAAAATAGAGAATAGGTTGTACTTCTAGTGAAGTGGCTATCAAAACCCTGATGGGCAAAGATAAGACTGAGTTCTCAGGTTTTCTGCTTCTTCAGAGAACCTCCTGCATCCTCCAGGAACTCTCCTGAATGTGGAGTCTTTAGGTGAAATGGGTATATAGCTAAGCAGCCATGTTGGATCAGAATACGTGTGTGATGCAAACATGGAGATTAACACATGCTCTCCTCTTTCGTTTGAGAGATTCCTAGTTCCTTGCTATGGTCATTAAAAAGACTTTGAAAGTTTCAGTCCTGTCTTGGACGAAGTGAACTGCATTGTACGTGTTCTCAAAGCAAAATTTCTCATAAGGAAAGTCAAAGCTAGATGGACAGTGTGAGGGAGGGATGCAATGAAATAAGATGGATGAAACTATACACTGAGAAAGTATGGTATTGGAAATATGTTAAGTGACAAATGTCACTTGTATCTAAGGGTACAAAGAGAGTGTAAAATATAAAGCAAGAAAGGGATACAGACAGGACACAAGACATTCACAAATTCTTCATGATCCACATTAGCTCTGGGTACTTCTTTAGAGCTTGTGGAAACTTTCTGAGATGTTATGTTTACATAAATGTATTTGAACCTCCATGGGCTTGGAGTGTTGTGTGCTGTTCGTGGGTTGTTCTTTTTAAACATAAAGTGTAATTATTGAGTGTCTAACAAAATGTCTTGTGTCATGGTTTAACCCAAACAATATATTAAAAGCATGTTTTAAAAAAGGTTTAATTCAATATTTCCCAAACCATCTAGTGCTCCCTCAACTTTTGTTCAGGGTCTCAGAGCAGTTTGTGTATACTTACCCATCCTCCGTGCCGGCGAGGTAAATTAAACCAGTTTTAAGTGTCAGAGCACCTTGTACATCTTTCCATAGTTAATGCATATTTGCAACTTTCAGGCAACTTCTTTAATATGCTTCTTTTGAATCTATTCATAAAGATTTGTCAAGCTTACCTAATCAAGTGTCCAAAGTTAATACTATACTCTTATTAATGTATATATTTCCAACTAATGCTAGTGTTATAAACATTCTAAGTCATTCGATCAAACACCTGCATATAACATATAAATTAAATAGAAAGATACATTTGACCTAATTGCACTTTCTTTCAGAGGACTCACCACCCTCCCCGCCCCCCCTCAAGAAAAAAAAAACCCATGCACAATCAATTTTATCAGCAGAAAGCAAGTTTAAAAACACAGAAAATCATTCCACACGTGAAGTCATCGAATAGTTTCTATTATGTAGATGGACCTCCAGATTGCCATTAGGTAAAGTATGAAAAATTGGTATGTCATAGTTTAATGAACTGCAAAGAGGTTCTTTTTAAAAAGTTTTAATGATGTTATTGGTGCTGGAGGATTGCTCAGTGGTTAAGAAAGAACACTTGCAGTGGACCCAGGCTAGTTTCTCCAAAAACCATTTTAGGAGCTGGCAAGCATCTATAACCCCACTCTAGCTCTGATATACCTGGGCCCACCCCTGTTATCAGCAGACACCTGCACTCATGGGCATATTCCCACATCAGCACGCACATACATACACTTCATTTAAAATTAAAAGTTAATGATATCCTTAAGATATGGTAGGTGCTAAAGGTTTTTACAGGAATGTTGCTAGTAATTTTCTTCTTATTCTCAAAGTACTACCTTGATCATGAAAATATCCACAGTATTTACAGATTAGAAATGTAAAATTCCTGTATTTTTAAGCAGAATCACCTTTATATTGGTGTGTTAAGTACTTGATACATTTAAGTATAAAAATTTTTACAAATTTATGTTCAAGTTAGGAGAACTATAATATTGGAATAACTTTAAAGTACATATAAATAGGATTGTGTAGTTATTCAAATGACCAGCTTTGTGAAGAAATTAGTTAAAGTGGAAAGAATTTTTAAGTTAAATAATAAGTGGTCAATTTTTAAAAGTCAAACCATATTTTAAAGCAAGTTACTTTCCTGCTCTTTAATATGAGTACCACAGCAAATGAGATGACTGCACAGTAGGAGGGCTAAGTGCACAATGCCTGGTATGTTACCAGTGTTGTCTATTACAAAATAAGTGATTTAATCAATAGCCACATTTCTATATATGTCCAAAGAACCTAATGAGTATAGGTGTGAAATACCAGAATTACTAATTCTCTTAATTTAAATTAAAAAATATTCTGCCTTGACACTATTCAGACTTTGCTGACAAACTGATGCCCTCCCTCACTAAAAACATCTAGATTTGGGGGGGGGGATATATGATACACTTTTGGTTTCTCATTATTAGATTGATATACCATTAAGTAAAAACAAAATAAAAAGATGTTGACATTTTATAAGAACATATTTTATGTATGACTGAAGGTTTCACAACACTCTGAAAAATCCATCAGATGTTAGATTTAAAAATAAAATCAAAAGCATTTTCAGACATAGTACACATGAAAAATTGGAAATCCCAGAATCTTCAATAGAAGTTGTAGAAAGTGTTTGTCTCCTTGGAGTATGACACCCACTTAACACAGCAGAGAATAAGGTACTATACTGTAAACAAAATGTACAGTAAAGGACAATTGTAAATTTACATAAGAATAGTTCATAATTATTTTGGTCTTTCCATAACAGTTTATAGAAAATGAATTAAAAAAAAAACCTTGAGAGAGCTGTCACCACTCTTTGTTGAGCACTTATCACTTATATGCACACAGACACATCTATACAGCAATATACTGATGCATTGTTACATGGATATTGAACTAGATTTTACTGCCTAAAACTGAGCTCTGTGTTAGCCAATCAACATTATTCATACTCGAGATACTCTTACATTAAGTGTTCTTGTCATAACTATAAAAACATGAAAATATAACTTTACATTATTCCAATTATTTACATTAGTTCAAGCTTGACAGAGAAAAATTGATAAGCTCAATTTTTGGAAGAGTAGGCCCAGAGGTACAATAAATAGCTTTGATTGTATATAGTCATCTCTTTTAAAATAATTTTTAAAAACTCATTTTAAGTACAATATGGAAATAATTAGTCTGCAATTTGGTCATTCTAGCATTTATTATTAAAACTTAAAATGTACCTCCAGAATCCCTGATGAGTAATGCACTCAAATTATTTTGTATGATCTTGGAATTTATAGAAGGGATGGTAAAATTTAGTGAAGATCATCATGAAACTACATGTTACCATGTAGAATGCAAGTGGCTACTGTTAAATCTTACATTTCTGATCCTTAAAAATAGTCAGTAAGGATGCTCTACCAAGCACTTGGTCAGACATCAAATATTACACAGATTTTTTATGAGAGAAAAATAACATATAAATCTTAAAGATAACTACTGGGTGTCAGTTGCTTTTAACTCTAAAGTAATTTTATTTGGAGGACATTAGTGGAAATAAACATAAAAGATATTTTAAGGAAGGGAAGATAGATGGCTTAAATGAATCAAATAGTGTAGTATGATTTCTTTAGTGGAAAGTTACAGAGATGGAACAGTATCCACATTACACAAATTAAAGTGCTCCTTCTACTTGAGGCATAAATAAGAATTAATATATTAGAGTTGATTTTATAGATAGAAGTGGAAAGAAACTATTTGTAGGTGACTATAGTATTCAAAAACTGATGTCAGTTCTTATAATTTTAAAACTAAAAATACATACTTAGATTATAGATTTTGGCCAGTGTATAAGTATCTGAACAGCTACCTTCAAGCCTTTTTCACTTTATATATAATGATTGCTGCTCCTACACAACCTTAAATACTTGAAGAGCAGAAAATCACACAATCTGACATTTGATAATAAATCTGATTTTTAAATCTTCAAGCATTTATCTATATAGATTAATGCTTTTTAATTAACAAATATTTTACTATTATATATATGATGTACAGAAAAAATAGTTTTAGATATACTATTTGGGGTAAATTCTATTTGTCAAAGAAAAACTATTCCTGTATTTTAACTGGGGTCTTTTTCTTAGGGGATCCTAAGGACTATGCATTAGTGTCTTTAGATCACTGGATGTATGACCAAACTGTAGCTAAGCAAAATTAACTGGACCACTTGCAAATAAAACAATAGAAAAAATGTTTATTTCAAATGTCAAGCATCGCCAAGTAGTTTCATATTAACACCAAATGTTAAAGAACAGGATACATTAAAGTTTTAATAACAATATTAAATTACAAGACTGGAGTCTCCTCTGTTTCCTTCCTCAGCATTTACATATTTGGCTTTGAAAAATATGGAACTGATACCATGGACCATTTTCCCCATCACTTCCCACACAGTTTGACTTTATTTTTTTGTTTTGTTTTGTTTTGTTTTTTTGTTGTTTTTTTTGTTTTGTTTTGTTTTGTTTTTGTTTTTGTCTTAACCAACCAGTACGGAAGCAAATTTATTTAAAAGCCAGTTTGTCTGTGAAAATACCTAAAAATATTTTTTTTATTTTAAATGTTTTTTTTTCCTCTTTTTTTTTATAAAACAGGTCACATCTTGATGCAGTTGATGTCAAGTGTGCTTAGTCATTATGAATCAAGAGACTAACAATAGTGGCTGCGGAAACGGGTTTGTTGTCTGTACAAAGACTTCAGTTAAGTGATAGTACTTCCATGTTAGCTGTGCATGTCCACCACGCTTCCTCTGACATCGAAGTAGAAAAGGATGCTCTGTTTGTAATTAATCTTTCCTTACAATTCAAGGTGAACTCCACATAGTTAAGAATTCTTGGCTGAAAGAAAAGCCTTCAAGATATCGGATGCCTCTCACCACTTTGACAATAAACACACAAGGAAACCATTGTGTAAGGCACTCAGAAGGTTCCTATCAATCACGAGAGATCAGTCACACTGACATTCATTCCCATGCCAGGACTCACGTAAGGGACAGCATGCACTGCTTTGGGAAATTCTGGAGTCATAACACGTCCATTTTCTCCAGTACTTCCTGTAATTGACAGCCTTGCCTTGTTCCTCGTGGCAGCGCTCAAGGTCATCTTAAATGAGA